>NW_019154173.1:1607302-1704720 GCF_002288905.1 Enhydra lutris kenyoni
CCCCCCCCCCCCCCCCCCCCCCGCTGCATGGCTTCAAGAATAGCATGGAAACTTCCAATGGGCTGAGCTTTTTCTTCTCTGCTCTTCCTCATACTTGTGTTAATTTAATTAGATTTTTCTAAATCTGCTCGGAGCTCAGACTTCCCCCAGGATCAAGGGCTATTCCATTTTTCACCTTTCCTTAAAAAGAAAATCCATTCTTGATGATCTTGGGTTGAAAATATACTTTCAAAATATATGGCGCCTCCATTTTCCCCCTTTCAGATCAAAAATTCAAAGAATAGTGGAAAAATGCCCCGCACTGTGGTTTTCTTACTCTGGATTAAAAGCCTGCAATGATCTCTTTCTAAACATGGAAGGAGTTCTGGGCAACTGTTTCTGATTTACTACATTGTCCCATTTACCTTTAATTCTTCATGTAAAATGAATGCGCTTCTTCATTGTAGCAACCTTCTAGTAGATTTTTTTTACAATTATGAACAATTTAGATCACATTTGAACGGTCTCTTCACAAGTTTCCTAGACATAAATTTCTCTAGACAAAAGAAAACTCATTTAGTGCCCTTACTCCAATTAAAAATAAAACAATTGTGATAAATTGGCACCCTTGAACTTGACAGAAAGAAGGTATAGATGACTGTTCCATCTCCTTCCAGTATGAAAAGCATGTTAACAAGCTCCAGATCACAGAGGGTGGAAAAAGACACATGGGTGGAAACATTTCTCTCACACATCTGTGTTTATCAAGTTTTAAAGTCTGTTTCCTCCCCGACCATTTCTTCTGAATCTGTAATCCATTGATTGGAACGAAATTGATGCATAACTCAAACTGCTCTGCTGTGAAAAGCCCCATTCAGAATGGTCTTGGCTCTGGTTATCATTGACCAATGAGTCTTTGAGATACCAGGAATAATAAATTATAACAAACACCCATTTTTAAGAGCACCATACAAGATTTTTAAGAGCCAAGCTCTGGAGATGGAAAGCTGAGTGAATATCCGGTACAGGAATGGGTCAGCTTGGTGTTGCAGGGAGCAGAGTGAGAAAAGGTCGTGTCCTAGAAAGAACTCAGGCTTCAGGGGTTAAGATGTAACTCTCTGCTCAGCCATCCCTTGTCTTAGAGACCCTGGGCATAGTGCATCATCTCTCTGAATGTTTGTACTTTATCTGTGGAATGGGGGTACAAATGCCAAGCTCTGGGGGTGGGGCAGGGGTCTGGATGGCTCAGTGGGTTAAGCCTCCGACTCTTGATTTTGGCTCAGGTTATGAGCTCGGGGTTGATTGGCCTGAGTGGTTGTAGACCTCTGCTTCCATTGGCCCAACTCTCAATGAAAATCATGTTCCGCCAGATGTCCAGGTGACTCGATTCCCAGCCAGGCAGGACAAGTTGAACACACAAGTTTCTTAGCTGCTGGCAGTGGGCTTCAGAGAAGACTCATGAATGAAGGGCAACATGATAGATCTAGATTCCCGATGGGCATTTTAAGCATTTATCTTCTTTGCCTCGGGTTTAGTGCTGAAATTCTTGGGAGGGGAGGGAGGACTCAAGCCGTGTTTATAGCTCCTTTGTTTTTGAGTGTGTGTGGTACAGTAGAATGCTAAATTGCTTTTACTGGGTACCACTGTTAAATGATGATTAAATTTAGGTTGATATAAAAATGAACAGATATCTATTATATATCTTTGGGATAATTTAATGATATCCCCTTGTTTCAGATAATATTCTTTTATTAAATCCCTAAATTTCCTTGTCTGTTTTTATCCATCTTGCCCGCTCGGAGTCTCTTTCCCCTTTATTATGATTGGCAGTCACCGCTCTGATCCCTGGGATTGTGCTATCACTCTATTTCTTTTGACGGAGGGAAAAAGGAGGAAGCCAAGGGAGTTTGGGAACGTAAAAGAAAGATGGGAAATGAATCAGACCATCTGGAAATTTTTTTTTTCTAGGTATGTGTCCTTTGCTGTTTTTTCTTAATATAATCATTGTCCCAGTCAATGTAGCACAATACAGATAAGTCACGTATTTCAGATTTAAAAAAAATACGGAAAAATACAGGAGCATCTGGCTGGCTCAGTTGGTAGAGCATGTGACTCTTGACTTCGGGGCTGTGCGTTCAAGCCCCATGTTGAGGGTAGAGACGACTTAAGGAAATTTAAAAAAATACAGAAAAATACAATATATCTCAATTATGATTTACTTGCTATTCTCCTAAACCAAGCATCCATGTTAGTGTGTGAGGCTAGCATTCTCCCCTCATCCATGTAATCAATTTCTTACATGGAGTAGGTGTTTGCGTCTTTCTCTTCAATCAAGCTGAAGGGGAAAGGAGTTTCTGCTTGAGATAATGAGGAGCCATTAAGAGTACAGGGAACATGAATCTCCACCCACGAAATCAGAAGTATAAGAAGAAGTACATTTATTATTATTTTCTTTTGCTTTTTAAATGATGGACTCTTTTTAGAGCCCTTTTAGGGTCACAGCAAAACTGAGCAGAAAGTACGGAGTTCCCATGGACCTCCTGCTCCCACTCCCCCGCCCCCACCTCCCCTAGTTTCAGCATCCAGTACCGGAGGGATGCATTTTTTAATAATAATGAACCTACATGGACACATCATTATCACATCATTATCCCCCAAAGTCTGTGGTTTACATTAGTGATCACTCTTGGTGCTGTAAATTCTAGCAGTCTGACAAATGTAGAGTGAGGCATTATAAAATACAGAGGAGTTTCACTGCCCCCCCAAAGCCAGCATTCTGCCTATTTATCCCTCTTTTACCTCTAACCTTTGGCAACCACTGTCCTCTTTGCTGTCTTTATGGTTTTGCCTTTTCCAGAAAGTCATATAGTTGGAATCATATGGTAGTATCCTTTTTTTTTAAAGATTTTATTTATTTATTTGACAGACAGAGATCACAAGTAGGCAGAGAGGCAGTCAGAGAGAGAGGAGGAAGCAGGCTCCCCGCCGAGCAGAGAGCCCGATGCGGGACTTGATTCCAGGACCCCGGGATCACGACCCGAGCCGAAGGCAGAGGCTTTAACCCACTGAGCCACCCAGGCGCCCCGGTAGCAGCCTTTCTACACTGGCTTCTTCCACTGGGTACCATACATTTCAAGGTTCCTCCATGCCCTTTCATGGCTTCGTAACTCATTTTTTCCTAATGCTGCATAGTATCTCATTGTCTGGAGCATCTTTTATATTTAAATCAGTTTAATTTCAACTCCAAATCTTTGTTCCCATTGTGTTAGTGGTAAATTCTGCCTCATTACCTTTTTAAAAAAACAGCTTTGTTGAGCTAGAATTCGCATAGAATACATTCATCAATTTACCCATTTAAACTGTACTGTTCAGTGGTTCCTGGTGTATTCACGGAGTTGTGCGTCCATCACCGAAATCAATACTAGAACAGTTTTAGCATTCCAGAAGAAACTCTATACCCATTAGCTGTCACTTACCATTCCACCATTCTCCTGCCCCTGGCAACTACTAATTTACTTTCTCTCTCTATGGATTTGTCTCTTCTGAACATTTCATATAAATGAAATCCTACATCTCTGTCTTCTTGTGTCTGACCTCTTGCACTTAACATAACGTTTTCAAGGGCCATCTGTGTTGTAGCATGTGTGAGTACTTCTTTCCTTTTCATGGCTGAATAATATTCCATCGTATGGATAGGTCACTTTATCAGCTGATGGACATTTGTTTCCATTTCTTGGTTGTTATCCATAGTGCTGCTAAAATCATTCACATGAAACTCTTGGTGTGGATATATGTTTTCCTTTCTCTTGGAAATATTACCTAGGAATAGAATGGGAGGTCATATGGGAACTCCAGGTTTAAGCTTTTAAGGAATTGCCAAACTGTTTCCCAAAGCAGCTGAACCATTTTCCTTTCCCACCAGCAATATATGAGAGTTCCAATTTCCACACATACTCATCAGCAATTGCTATTATCTGTCTTTTTAAAATTATAGCCATCCTAGTAGGTTTGAAGTGGTATCTCATTGCAGTTTCAATTTGTGTTTCTCTAATGACAAATGCTGTTGAGTAATTTTCATGTGCTTGTTAGTTAGAGATGTGTATCTTCTTTGGTGAAAGGTTTATTGAGATCTTTTCCTAAATTTTTAATCAGGTTATTTGTCATTTCATTGTTGAATTGTAAGCATTACTTATATATATTGAATACTGGACCTTTATGAGATACGTGATTCGCAAAGATTTTCTTCCGTATGGTGGGGTTTTCACTTTCCTAACAATGTTCTTTAAGACATAAGTGTTTATGCTTTTGATGAAGTTCAATTTATCTATTTTTGTGTATATGGCATATCTAAAAAACCATTGTCTAATTCAAACTCATAAAGATATTACACCTATGGTTTCTTCTATGAATTTTTATAGATTTAGCTCTTACACATAGGTCTGTAATCAATTTTGAGTTAACTTTATACATTTAATGTGAGGTAGAGGCGCAACTTTATTCTTTTGCTTGTGGATACCCAGTTGTCCCAGCCCCACTTGTTGAAAACAGTAGTGTTCTTTCCCCCCATTGAATGGTCTTGACACCTTTGTCAAAGTGAGTGGACCGTAAATGTATGGGTTTATTTCTAGACTCTCAAATCTATTCCATTGATCTATATGTTTATCATTATGCCAGGACCATGCTGGTTTGATTCCTCTTGCTTTATAATAAATTACAAAACTGTGAAGTGTGAGTCTTCCTACTTTGTTGTCTTCCAGATTATTTTGGCTATTTGAAGTCCCTTGTAATTCCATTTCAATTTCACAAGCAGCTTGTCAATTTCTACAAAGAACTTAAATGGGATTTTGATAAGGATTTCATAAATCTATAGATCATTTTGGGGGAATATTGCCATCTTAATATTAAGTCTTCTGATCTATGAACATGAAATGTCTTTACATTTATTTAGGTCTTTAATTTTTTTCGTTATTGTTTTTCAGTTTTCAGTATACAAGTTTTACACTTCTTTTGTTAAATTTATTCCTAATATCATAGTTTTGTTATTATAAATGGAATTGTTTTCTTTTTAAAAAGGTTTTATTTCTTTGAGAGAGAGAGGGAGTGAGAGAGGACAAGTGGGGGAAGAGAGAGAGGGGGAGGGAAAAGCAGGCTCCTTGCTCCCTAGCAGGGAGCCTAACACAGGGCTCAATCCCAGGACCCTGAGATCATGACTCAAGCTGATGGCTTATGGTTAACCAACTGAACCATCCAGGTGCCCCTGAATTGTTTTCTTAATTTAATTTCTGCATACTTCCTCATTTGAGTACAGAAATACAACTGGTTTTTGTATATTGATGTTTTACCTGGTAGCACTGCTGAAGTCATTTAATGATTTTAATAGTTTTGTTTTATTTTGTTTTGTTTAGTCCTTGATGTTTTCTGTATACAAGATCATGTTATCTATAAATACAGATGGTTTTATTTCTTCTTTTCCAATCTGGATGCCTATTATTTCTTTTCCTTTCCTCTTTCTTTCTTTCATTCTTTCATCTTTCTTCCTCTTGCTATTCTTTCTTGCCTCATTACCCTGGCTTGAGCCTCCAGTAGTGTTGAACAGAAATGGCAAGAATAGACATCTCTGTCCTTTTCCTAATATTAGAGGAAAATTCTTCTCTTTCTGCATTAAATATAGTGTTAGCTGTGGGTTTCCCATAAATGCCCTTTATTAAGTTGAGGAACTTCCCTTGTATTCCTGGTTTGTTGAATATTTTTATTATCAAAATATGCTGTGATCCCGGGGTCCTGGGATCAAGCCCCGCATTGGGCTCTCTTCTCAGCGGGGAGCCTGCTTCCTCCTCTCTCTCTCTCTGCCTGCCTCTCTGCCTACGTGTGATCTCTGTCAAATAAATAAAATCTTTAAAAATATATATATATGCTGGATTTTATCAAATTCCTCTCCTGCATCTAGTTTCTTTCTCCTTCCAATTTTGCATGTGTTCTTTAGTTTATTAATATAATTGTATTGATTACCAGATGTTAAACTAGCCTTGTATTCCTTGGATAAAGCTCACTTGGTCATGGTGTATGATCATTTTTATATGTTGCTGGATTTAGTTTGCTAGTATTTTGTTGAGGATTTTTGTATTGATCTTCATAAGAGATACTGGTCTATAGTTTTCTTGTAGCCTTTGTCTGGTTTTAGTATCAGGGTTAATACTAGCCTCTTAGAATGAGTTGAGATGTACTTCTTCCTCTTTTATTTTTTGGAAGAGTTAGATAAAGATTGGCATTAATTCTTTGTTAAGTGTTCAGTAGAATTTGCCAGTATGGCCATCTAGTCCTGGGTTTTTCTTTGTGGGAAGATTTAAATTGCTAATTCAGTCACTTTGTTTTAAGTTCATTCACATGTTCTATTTCTTTTTGAGTCAGTTAAGGTAGTTTTGCCATTTTAGGAATTTGTCCATTTCATCTATGTTATATAATTTTTGGGGATTTAGTTTTTTTAGTGTTCTCTTAAAACTCTTTTGATTTATATAAGACTGGTAGTAATATCCCTTCTTTCATTCCTAATTATAGTTATTTGAGTCTTTTTTTTTTTTTTTTACTCAGTCTAACTAAAAGTTTATCAGTCTTGTGGATCTTTCCATGGAACCGATTTTTGATTTGGTTGATTTTCTTTATTCTTCAGTCCAGCAATTTCTGTCATAATGTACTATTTCCTGCCTTCTTCTTGGTTTATTTTTAATGTGCTCTTCCTTTTCCAGTATTATAAGGTGACAGTTTAGGCTATAGATTTGAGATCTTTCTTTTTTCAAAATAGTTGTCTACAGCTATAAATTTCCCTCTATGTGTTGCTTTAGCTGTATCCCATATGTGCTGGTATATTTTCATTTTCATTAAGATCAAAGTATATTATCATATGCCTTGGGATTTCTTATTTGACCTTTTCATATTTAGGGTCTTAGAGACTACATATTTAACAATGTATTGTTTAATTTCCACATATGTGGTTACGTAGGAGTGTGTGGTTTAATTTCCATATATATGTAGATTTCCTAAATTTCTTTCTGTTACTGGTTTCTTGTTTCATCCCACAGTGTTTGGAAAATATACTAGGTATGATTTCAGTGCTTATTCACTTATTGAGGCTTGTTTTACAGCCTAGCATATGATCAGTCCTAGAGAATGTTCCATGTGCTGTTGAGAAGAATGTATATTTTGCTGTCATAGGGTGCAGTATTCTATAGATGTCTGTTAGGTCTTTTTGGTTTACAGTGTTGTTCAAGTCTTTGGTTTCCTTGTTGATGTTCTGTCTAGTTTTTTTTATCCACTATTAAAATTGAGATATTAAAATCCCCAACAATTACTGCTGAATTATTTCCTCCTCCAGTTTTGTCAGTTTTTGCTTCATGTATGTTGCTTCATGCATCTCTATTGTTAGACGCATATGTTTAGAAATGTTCTATCTTCCTAATGAATTGACCCTTTTATCAGTATAAAATGGTCCTCTTTCTCTCATAATACTTTTGATCAAATGTTTATTTTTTTCTGATATTAGTATAGCCACTTCAGCTTTCCTCTGTTTACTATTTGCATAGTATATCTTTTTCAATTATTTTACTTTCAATCCATTTGTATCTTTCAATCTAAAATATATCTCTTGTGCATAGCATATAGTTGCATATATTTTTTAATTCAAGCTGACAATTTCTCTTTTGACTGGAGTGTCTAATACATTTATGTTTAATGACAGATGGTGTCTGACTTAGGACGGTTTGACTTACAATTTTTCAAATTTATGATGGTGCAACAGTGACACGCAATCAGTAGAAACCTGACTTCAGATTTCGGTTTTTGCTCTTTTCTTTGGCTAGCAATATGTGATATTCTCTTGTGATGCTGGGCCACAGCAGTGAGTTCCCAGTCAGCCACACGATCATGAGGGCAAATAACCAAAACACTGACATCCATTCTGTCCCCATACAACCATTCTGTTTTTCCACTTTAAGTGCTGTATTCAATAAATTACATGAGATATTCAACACTTCATTATAAAATAGGCTTTGTGTTAGATGATTTTGCCTAACTGTAGGCTCATGTAAATGTTCTGAGCACTTTTCGGGTAGGCTGGGCTAAGCTCTGATGTTGGGTAGGTTTGGTGTATTCTGTGCATTTTTGACTTAATATATTTTCAACTTATGATAGTTTTTTTTTAAGATTTTATTTATTTGATACACAAAGAGAGAAATCACAAATAGGCAGAGAGGCAGGCAGAGAGAGAGGGGGGGAAGAAGTCTCTCCACGGAGCAGAGAGCCCGATGTGGGGCTTGATCCCAGGACCCTGAGATCATGACCTGAGCCGAAGGCAGAGGTTTAACCCACTGAGCCACCCAGGTGCCCAACTTATGATAGGTTTATCAGGATGTAACCCTATCACAAGTGGAGGAAGATCTGTTCTGATACTGTTAAATTTACACGCCTGCCATTTTATGCTTTGTTCTCTATAGAGGTCATATCTTTTCATGCCTCTATTTCTCCTTTGCTGCTTTCTTTTCCCTTAAGTGATTATTTTCTGGTGTATCATTTTAATTCCTTTAAAGATTCTTTTCCCACTATGTTTTGGTTATTAGTAGTCATTCTAGGGGTTACAGGACACAGCATGACCTAGAATCTACTTCAGATTGATACTAATTTAATTTCGTGAGGCACAGATATAATGGTCCTTTGATTTCCACTCTAGTGGCCAAATAACCATCTACTTAATTTTCTAGAGTTTGAAGATGATCTGTCATGTTGCAAAGGGCCCCACAGTGGTTCTTTACCATCAGTTCTGCCAACCGATTCCGACTCTCATTTCGTAGCCATCCGCTTTTCTTTTGCTCAGTCTTCATGGAATTCTAATTTGCCTCTCTCCCTACAATCCAACATACTTTATGCTTTCTTTTGGCTACATTATATGTCACTGTGACATCCAGGTTAATACTGTTCAATAGAAATATGATTCAAGCCACATATGTAATTTAAAATTTTTTAAAACCACATTTAGTGGTGCCTGGGTGGCCCAGTTTGTGAAGCATCCAAACTCTTGGTTTCAACTCAGATCCTGATCTCAGGGTTGTGAGATCGAGCCACTTGTTGGGCTTTGTGCTCAGTGGGGAGTTTGCTGGTCTGCTTGAAGATTCTCTCCCTCTGCCCCCTCCCTGCACTCCTTCTCTCTCTAAAATAAATAAATAGGGCATCTGGGTGGCTCAGATGGTTAAGCATCTACCTTTGGCTCAGGTTATGATGCCAGGATCATGGGATCGAGCCCCACATCAGGTTCCTTGCTCCTTAGAGAGCCTGCTTTTCCCTTTGCCTCCATGTGTGTCTCTCTCTCTGTCTCTCATGAATAAATAAATAAAATCTTTTTAAAAATAAATAAATCCTTTTTAAAACCCACATTTAAAAAGTAGGAATAGGTGAAATTAATATTGTCTATTTCATTCGGTATGTTCAGAAAGTAGGATTTTGGCACATGATCAATATTTTTTAAACTTGTTAAGGGGATATCTTATGTTCTTTTTTTCCTCACAGCTTGAGCCAGTCCCATTTCACGTGCTCAGTGGTCACGTGATACAGACTGGACTCTGCAGTTCCAAGCTCCCCTTTGCGAAGGAATCCATAGGGCAGTGCTGTAAAGTGTATCTGAATTTCCTTGCAGTACTGAAAATGCCAGACCCTCTCCAGAAAAGCCACTCTCTACAAATATACCTAAGTGCCCTTCTCTCTGGCTTTCTGAGGCATGCCCACAAGCAAAGGGAAAGAACTCAAAACAAAAATGTAACTGCCGTCCAGAGCACATGGTCAGGCAATCAACAATTAATTTGTGGGAACTGGTTACTATTTCAGTTAATGGTAGTAGTTGTTCATATCTGTGGGGAATATAGGGTAGAAATGTAGAAGCTCTTTCACATTTGCCATGGGAACTCTTGATACCAACAGGCTGGGTTGGATCACCTCCAGAGGACTGAACCAGAGACCCAAGGAAGGGGAAAGCTACAGAGACTAGAGAAATTTCAGCCCTCCAGAGATCTCTCTCTCCCAGTGTATTTTTTTCTTTTTCGGGCTAGAGATTAGGAGGTGGTAAGATGAGTGGAGCCATCTGTATGTCTGCCGCAATCTCTCCCTGTATCATTTTGTTCAATTAGACTCATCGTAAGGATGATTAAAGGTTTCTTGTTACTTGCAAATTGCTTATTCTCACCTTACCTTTGCTCTTTAAGGAGGAGTTACCACTTGCTTGTCCAATTCTTACATTTTCTTAGCCTCTCAAGTCCATGCCTACCCTGTTTGCTTAAGACTGGGGACAGTCGAGCCATACTAATCGAAGCCTCTGACTTCTTATAAAGTTACACGTGCTCTCTGCTCTCATCCATTTCTTCCACGTTGCTTTCCACCCGTTACTCTCTGGCTTTGACGGTAAGTGGCTTAGGCTTTAAGTTCTCTTTTTGCAAATTCCACAGCCTGTCTTTCCAACCCTTTGCCTGGATGCTCCTTTCTTCTTGCCCAGATTCTGGGATCAGGTCCCTGAGCTCACAGTTTGTAGACCCTTCCCTGTGTCCCTAAAACTTGTGGCCTGATTCTGTGGGTGGATCTAAGTTACCCACCTGTTTCCCCTTCCCTTCCTTCATTCCCTTCTCTTAATAATGCATCTAGATTTCCCCGGTGAGAGTATTAGCCAGAAGCCCTACCCCACACCCATCCCAGCCAACTCTCCTGGGCCCTGGCCCTGGATTTCAAAGTGACGGTAGAATAGGAAGAACAAAACACTCATTGAATGTCACTTTCAAGGCCATGTCCAACGTCCAAGAAGCTGCATGTGCTATTTGAGGAGCCTTCCTGTGCAGGATGGAAGAGGCTACTGGATGAAAGAGGAAACAAAAACTATCAGCTAGGAAGCCTTAACCTGGACAGGGCACACATTTCCTTATTTTTAACGTTTCAAGCCAGAATGGGGAGATTTAGGTGGTAGAATGTGACAGACAAGCCAGCGAGGGAGAAAAGGGAGGGTTGGAAGCCTAGCAAACAAAGCCAAGGCGCTATGGCTGTCTGTTGTAACACCTGCGAGTTCTGGAATCAAAGGAAAAATCCATAAATACTTCAAGAAGTTTGCTTTGTACTGTTTAGCTAATTGGTCAAAAGAAACATCAACTCATAGGGGAAAGTGAAACACTTCAGTGTCAAAATGTGGACAAATAGTCTGGCCCAGGACATGCCCGTGTGCCCATAAAGGAAAACCAGAAGAGCCTGGAACTTCATTCTTGGGATGGGCCTCATGGCATTTGCATCAAGTGGGGTTTCCCGGCAGCACCGCCTTGGGCAGCAGCCTCCCAAATCGCAAGGTCCCCTTAATGGTCTCTTCTGAAAAGCATCCTATGGAAACACTGACCTTGGGGTAGACCTTTGTTTCTGTTACCAATACCTCTCCATCTCAGATTCTGGAGAATGCGCTCCCTTTTCTTGCCCTCTCCTTCTCCTAACCCTTGTCATGTAGGTAACAGAAAGTTGTTCTTTCAACTTTTTGCTTTAGGCTTAGTGAATGCTACATTTGGAATGACCCTCAAATTCCTAGTCTAGTCTCCTGACTTTGAAGCTGAGAGTACTCAGGCATATGACTTGAGGCAAAGGATTTGCTGAAGACGAACCAGTTAATGTCAAACCAGGGTAAAACTTTGCCTTCTGACAAACAGGCCAGTATTCTTTCTGCGGTACCATTCATTTCTTTGATGTGACATGGTGACGATGCTTCTGAGGTTTACTTTTAGAATTAGTCTATCTTCTTCTACCTAAAAAGATTCAAACTGGCATCGAAGATGCTCCTTGATTTTCTTTGCCTTTTGATTGTCGGATCCCTAGAAATCAGAATAGTTTTATGAGCATTTTCATATGAAGAAGAGAAATAAAATAGGCAGAAGATGAACTTTTTTGCCAAGATATCTCAGAATCTGTGTTTTCACAAGTTACCTGAGAAATTCTTTATGAGAAAAGAATCAAATATAAATATGTAATCGAGGCCAGGAAAATCTTTGAAGTAGGGCTCTCAGTAGAAATAGTGACTAGAACCCCAGTTTTGTCTCGCCCTACTCAGGCTCTTGCATAAGTCCAAGCAAATCAATATGAAAGTGTTGCTCAGAATGTGCCCCCGTTATAGCCAATTAAAGGTCAGCATATGTAATTTACATAAAATGGACGGGCAGGAACAAAAGGTATCTGTTGGGCCCTGAGGAATGATTCTATTTCATTCGCAGATGAGTCCTACAGAGGTCATTGAAAATGCAAGATGCAAATCATTGTTTTTGCTTTCTATAAAGCGTCTGTCCCCGCCCCCCTCGGTGTGGCCTCAGCCGGTTTTATTCTCTTGTTCGCATGCATGCCATAGTCATTAGTACAATTGAATTATAGAATGACCTACACCGTGAGACTGTTAGGCTGCTTGATTGAAATTATCTTTATAATGGAAATCAGAGAACACTTTTAACCTTGTTAGAGCACCACTGTACTGTTGATTAATATATAAAGTGAGTCATAAATTTCACAGTGAGCTATTTATTTCCAGACAATCTTGTGAAAGCAGTTTGGGCCAAATTACAGAAACTTTCTTCATACCTTTGTCAGGCTGACACTAATGATCCTGATTATTTCTAGGACTTTCAAAGTGTCAGTGTTAATTAAACTAATGCTTTAAAATATGGGTAGAAAAGAACATTTGAATATTATATCTTAAATGTTTGACAATGTGTATGAAGCTTCTTTTGTTACCTGGTTAATTTCAGAGACCTGAATTCATTTGATAAAGTTTCTTTCCAGGAGCAAAATGTTTGCCTGATTCAGTGGCAATGGCCAATATTACCAAGGTCACAGTCACCTCCATATAGTCAATGAGTATTTGTTGAGTACTTTAGATATGTTCTGCACTGGATCATGTGATATGAGTAAGAAGATGTAAAAAGGGGGTGCCCGGGTGGCTCAGTGGGTTAAGCGTCTGCCTTCGGCTCAGTTCATGATTTTGGGGTCCTGGGATCGAGCCCCACATTGGGCTCCGTGCTCAGTGGAGAGTCTACTTCTCCCTCTTCCTCTGCCCTTCCCCATCCCTCCTTGTGCTCTCTCGTGCATACTCTCCCTCTCTCTCAAGTAAATAAATAAAATCTTTAAAAAAAAAGATGTAAAAAAGCTAGTACCTGCCTTCGGAAGAGTTCATGGTCTAGTGAAGGCTAGAGTTACAGAAAGAAAGACGACCTACGTGTAGACATTTGGAGGAGACAGATGAAGGGGGTATCTAGCTTAGCCTGGGGCGATCAGGTAAGGTGTCCTAAAGGACTTCGGCCTGAACCAAGGCTCTTCCAGCCGCTGAAGCGGCGAGGTCAGGGTTTGTGGGAAACACATGACTAGTGGCAGGGAAACACACAAGCTTGGGGTTTAGGTGGAGACTAAGGAATAATGGAGGCAAGAGGGTCTGTCTTACTTCCAGAATTCATCCTATGGCCCAGACCCCTGTCTTTGGCAATATTAGGCCACCCGGATCCCAAGACCTTGCATTAACCCTGGCAGAAAGGACCCTGTTCCCCTGCCTTTCCTGAGCACCCCTGCTCCCCACCCTACAGCTGCCTCCAGCAGCAAGAAGGCAACATGGTTGCTGGAGAGGTCAGGCCTCCCACACTGGACCAGCCACCTGCATACACCAGAGATTTGAAAACAGGAGCTTGTAAGTCTGGGAACACGTGGATTCTTTCCAGAAAAAAAATAAATCAGAAAGGTTTGGTGGGGAGGGGAATTGATCCTGTTTCTAAAGAAACTGCTTTCTATAAAATCGTATCCTTACTTTTAGACTCCTATTAGGGGAATGTAGAACTAATTAAGAGACCTGAACATCATTAATCATTTTTTTTTACTTGAGTTTCATAAGTAGTCATTAAAAAGGAAAAAAAGGCTTCGTTAAAGTCACTAGTAGAAAAGCTAACGCACAGAGTAAAACGTACTCACTGTCTTAAATTGGATACACAGCTTACAAAGTCAAGCGATAGGCAGTCTGAGTTTTTAGAGGACATTGTTAAAGGCACTAGGTACTCCAGCAGGTGGCCTGGGCAGGCACGCTGCCGAGGCCACTGGGCTGGTCAGGTGGATGTCGAGCGAGCGGGAATGGTGCACTCTCTGCTACAGTGGACAGTCATATAATGACTTCTGGCTCTCGTTTCAAACGAACATAGCCTCGAAGGGAACTGTGTTCCCTGTTTGCATTCTCCTGTTCTTTCCTCTCCTCCTCCTCCTTTTCTTCCTCCTCTCACTCCTTCCCTTCTCCTCTCTCACCCTCTTTCTCATTCTTCTTCTTCAAGAAAAATATGCTGGTGAGAACAGATTGCCGTTTCCTTTTGAGGGAAATCCCAGCACGGGGTGTTTTATCTCCGGAGGCGTATCGCTCACGGAAGAAGCCAAGCCAAAGGAGTCTGCCTTGAGCAGGGGCCACTAACCTGGGAGTGTGGCCATCTGTATGCAGGGTGGGGTGGGGGGCTGGGTTGGGGGGTTGGTTGGAGGAGGGCTTGTGCCTTGCCCTTGCCTTGCCTTCAGGAAAGGTTGCAGGACTCAAAGTGGAAACTCAATAAAACTTTCAGAAGCAGATAAATAGAACCTAGAAGGCTTGTTTCCCTGGAGATGGGGAAGCACCATATGTGAGTTTCATGTTTTTAATCAAAAGGCCAAGGCTTCATCTAGGTTGTAGTAATAAGTATTTGCTTTCCAGAGATTTTCATTGAAATGACAAATGTCTTTCCTTTCACTATTTCTCATGCATCCCCCCAAATCAGAGAAAAATCCAGTACAAAGTAAAATGCCCTGAAGAAGCTTCTGTAAGATAACCTCCTGTATGATGAGCTCTCATGATCTACCCTGTTTATGAGGGAGAAGTTACAGTGTTTGGTTACCCGAGAAACATCGGACCCCAGGCTGTGGCAGGAGGGGTGCTGCGTACGAGACTCTTAGAGTTTGTTTAGTCGGGTTGCATTCTTGGGCCAGTGACGAAGCAGAGAACTGGACTGGGGGGCAGGGGATGCGTATAGAGGAAAACAGAGATAAGTGTGGTAGGAAAGTCAAGAAGAAGAACATGAGATGCCTGGGTGGCTCAGTCGGTTAAGCATCTGCCTTCGGCTCAGGTCATGATCCCAAGGTCCTGGGATGGAGCCCCATGGTGGGCGGGGAGCCTGCTTCTCTCTCTCCCTCCCTCTGCCCCTCCTGCCTGCTCGTGCTCGTTCTCTTGTACTCTCTCTCTCTCTCTCTCTCTCAAATAAATTAATAAATTTTTTTAAAGTAGCACCCTGTATCACCTTTTTAGATTTTTAGGGGGTAGGGTGAGAGAGCTGGGGTGCAGTAGAGATGGGGGCAAGGGAACCGCTGTGTATTGAACTCCTTTTAAGTACCAAGCTCTGTGCAAGGCACTTCATGTAGCTTCATTCATTTAGCCCTCACCAGAAGCAAAGAAAGTGGGACTTATTGTCCCCATTCTACAGATGAGTAGGCTGGGGCTTAGAGAAGTTTCATCACATGCATTTTCTTTCCCTCTGAGAAGCAGCAGCAGGAGACCTGGGATATTGCTTCCCGGCTGGAGTTGCCAGGTCTGTAACCTGAGAGCAAATACAAAGACTGGCGGGCCAGTCACAGGGGGCAGCACACTGAGAGGAGCAAATGGAGTTCTTGGTAGGAAGAGCACACGGGTGCCCTTGCTCTTTCAGCGGACAGCATACAAGGCCACCCAGATAGGAAGTGACTCCCGTGCAGGAAGCATTTCAAGCCAAGTCCTCATGACAGAGTAAACAGATTTGTGAGCATGGAGGTGGGTGGGGAGAAGGAATGTTCCAGTACACAGGATCAAGAGTTAAAACCATAGAGAGAGGAGAGTGACCACTCGCTGGGAAGCGACCCCACACAAAGGGAAATGGGAGAGTTGACACATCAGACAGACGGGTAACTGAGAAAGCAAATGAGTAGGTGACAGCCAAAGGCTCCAGGGAAGACCTCAAGAGCTTGGCTTGCTCTTCGGCCATTAGTGTAAGGAACGTTTATAGGCAGTCATCCGGACAAATGCTAACTCCATAGTGTCATTCTACTTCCTGCATTTTGATTATAATGATTTGATTATTAGCTTTTTAAAAGCCTTCATTGACTCACTAATCTGGGGCACCTGTCCTGGAGTTGCCACCTGAAGCAGTGTCCTAAGGGAGGCCTGCCCAGAGCTCCTTTGCAGAAGAGTCGGAACCCCAAAGTTAGGGTGTCCTTCCGTTGCCAAGCTGCCCACATCTGGATCAAAGCAATCCATTTCAGATTCATGTGCATTATTAGCTCTGGCAGGATGGCAAAACATGAGTCAGATAGTGTTTTGTATATTAGAGAAAACTAGATAAGCAAACAGAGAAGGAAGAGGTTGCCTTTATTAGAAAAGCAATCTTTTGTGATAGATCTTAGCGCAAAGCAATGAGTTTTTAATAAAACTGAGCAGGTAGAGTACCCCTCTGTCCGGCCTTGCTCCCCCTCTCTGGCTCCTGATAGGTATGATTTCTTGACACGAGCGAGAGGTCTGCTGATTTGTCAGTTAATCAAAAGTTGCCAAAGGAAAGTCAATACAGAAGATGCTGATGATCACCCTGTCGTTTTCCAGTGACTCAATGGGACTTCCAGGCTCCCGGCTGCCTGTTCTCTGTGGCGGTGTTACTCGGGGTAGAACCTGTGCCCTTGTTCTAAAGGGTGAGAATCTCATTTTGTTTCTCTCCCTCTTGATAGAAAGCTGGGGGCTGACTCCTTGGAAGAGCTAGAGAATTATTATCACCAGCTATGTGTAGCCAAGTGTTGCTTTTCCTCCCTCTCTGCTTCGGTCATATTCACAGTAATTCATTTCTTTATCACACCTGCCTTCCTCTGACCTTCTGTCTTTGAGGCCCCGCTCTCACTTCCTGGAAAGTGACTCCAAAATGAAGTAATTTGATTTTTCTTCAAGTGGAAACAGTATGTTTCGGGTGTCCCCCATCCAAACAGTTTGTGCAACTGCCGTGCATTCCTGCCCCGACCAGGAGTTTGTGCAATCGGTCCCCACGTGGGAAGGATGCGAAGTGATGACGGGGATTTTTGCTCCTTGGGTTATGCAGAGGTTAAATGATTTGTCCAAGGTGAGTCTGTAGCAGAGCTGGGATTACTTCTGGTACGACGTTTTGGGCACCAGCAAACGGCATCTGAAAATGGTAGGAAACTCTCTGTGCCCTGACCCTCAGTTCTTTCTTACGGCTGCTGCGAAAACTCCAGGGACAAAATGGCAGAATGATCGGGAAAGAAGGAAACATCCTCTACTCTCAAAGGGAAACGACTTCTCCAGGCCTGCTCTTCTCCTGGGCCTTTAAGATGCCAGATTTGGGAGTGATGATTTTTTTTTTAAAGATTTTTTTATTTTTATTTATTTGACAGAGAGAGATCACAAGTAGACAGAGAGGCAGGCAGAGAGAGAGAGAGAGAGAGAGAGAGAGGGAAGCAGGCTCCCTGCCGAGCAGAGAGCCTGATGCGGGACTCGATCCCAGGACCCTGAGATCATGACCTGAGCCGAAGGCAGCGGCTTAACCCACTGAGCCACCCAGGCGCCCCTGGGAGTGATGATTTAATCCAGTTCTCCTTCCCCTGTTTGTTTCATGGTGAGGAAATGGAGGCCCAGAGGAGAGAAGGGAACTCACCAAGGACATGAAACCCCAGGAGCCAGGCTAGGACCGTAGCGCTGGGTGTTTGCAACTCCAATTCAGTGACTCAGAAAGCGTAAGAGATGGCTTTTAAAGTTCAAATCTGGGGCTTCAAGTAAAGTTCTCCTTCTACTTTAGCATAAATAAAAACAACCCACACTTTTTAAGCCCCAAGTGCAACAGGAGATTCATGCAATCTGGGTGTTACTTGAGGCCATTTCTTGGGAAGGGAGACATCGAGAAAACAGTTGGCCAGGGCTCTTTCTCTTAACATTCGTTGCATTTTCCATCATCTTAAAGACCACAGTTTCTTCAGTTACTCCATAAGGGCCTTCCTGACTACAAACAAACACATTAGGGTTTGGAGTTGTAGGCCCTGACTTCAAGACCCTCTTTTGTCTTTTACTAACCATGTGGCCTTAGGCAGTCCTCTCACCTCTTGGGACCTCACCTCCTAAAAATAGGCATAGTACCTCCCTTCGCGGGACTGGTTTCCAAAGCTTCTGTGTGCTAATATAACATGGACAAGTACCTTGTAAAGAGTAAGAGGGCTACACCCAACCCAAGTGTTGGTTATGGGGGCGCCCACCATACATATTTCACGAAGCTAATCTGGATGATCTACGTAAGCATTAGAACAGCCATCTCTCAATTATCCGCACTAATGGTAGAACAGAGGCGCATATAGATAAAACAAAATGTCGAGTCCTCCAGATGCCATTTCTGTTTGAGTTAAGAATGTATGGTGTTTGGGGAAGCTTCTGAACTCTGCTTGCCTGAGAGCAAAAGTCAGCCGAGGTGGCATTACCTGAGCATGCCCAGCACTCCCAGAAGCAGGCCATGGATGAGTCCCTGCCCTTCCAGGGGCTTCCGCGCCCTACCTACCTTAAGTGCCCTCACAGTCTCTGCCAGCTCTAATTAATATCTGTGTGTCTGTGACTCTAAACACACGGCGACAGCGTAAGGCCAGTTTTAGATGATGCCCGAGGTTTTGTGGCTGGAGCTGTGCGAATCCCAGGGAAGGGGACCAAGCTGCCCAGATGTTACAAACTCATTGACAGAACAGGTGAAGAGTCCAGGATGGACAAAAGCATGGCTCATGCTTGAGGAACTGGGCAAAGGATGAGATTGGAGAAGAAGGTGAAAATGACATAGAGAGGCACACAGCGTCGCAATGAAAGCCATGTCCGGGGCTGCAGTCACCGAGGGAAGGCGGAAGACATGCCTCTGGACTATTTCTGCCCAGGGTCGAGGCTCTTCTCCATTCACCTGATTCGTTCTCTCCTTTCAATCACATCCTTTTCAAAATGCGTCTCAAAAGTGTTCCTGAGCCATTCTGATTATCACTTTTGCTAAAACCAATCAGCAGCGGTCTGTCTACAGGGCAGGGCAATCAGCAGAGACTCAAAGTACCAGTCAGAGCCTATGTCTTTATTTAGACAGACTGAGTCTAATGGGTTTGACTAAAGTTCCATTCGGAATGGTTTCAAACAGCGCTGCTGCCTAGCAGGTCCGCAACTTCCTCTACAAGTACAGGAACGGCGCATGGTTAAATACAGTGTTTTTTCATGTTTGCCTGAGAAATGGAGGCCGAAAATGATGTATGTTGCTCTCTAATATTTTTTCCCTTTTAACTCATCTAGTACTCCTTCAGCCCGTCAGAACTTAACAACCGCAATAATAGGAGTGAGTAAAATAAGCCCTGAAATTGGGCTCTCCTGACATACTGTGCTGTGTGATGGTAGCTCGCACGCTGGGTCTTCTTGTAAATTGGGACCCCAGGGACATCGTTGTATGTGATTTGGAATTCTGTGATAGGCTGGCATGTAATGGCGCACCATGCATTCCCAGAAACTATACCTTAAATCAGATCCGAGTCTTCATTGTATATAGAATGAATAGGAAGCAGATGCATATGTAGCAACAAGCTATGAGAAATGAAGCCCAGGTTCAGACTGGTCAGTATCGGGTAAGTGACAAGCTGTAAAGGGGCTCGTCAGACTACACCTGTGTATATGTGATTCTGATTCTGATTCTGATCACTACCACCATTATTTTATTGTTAAGTTGTAAGAGTTCTTTTAGATATTTACAATACTACATCCTCATCAGATATACGATTTGAAAATATTATCTCCCATAGGAGGTTGTCTTTCCACTTTCTGAATGTCCTTCGAAGCATGGAAGTGCTTTAATTTTTATGAAGTCAGATTCCCCTCTTTTATCTTATTGCTTGTGTTTTCATTGTCATTGCCAAATAAATCCAAGATCACAAAACTTTATGCCTGTTTTTTTTTTCCTAAGAGTTTTATAGCTTTGACACTTGAGTTCAGGTCTTGATCTATTTTGAGTGAATTTTTGTATGCGGTGTGAAGTGGGGGTTCAAATTCAGGGATACATTATTCAGGGATATACTATTGAGGATTTTTGGGTCTCTCTTCATAAGTCATATTTGTCTGCACGTAATTTTCTTTCCTTATGATGTCTTTGTCTAATTCTTGTACCAGGCTCATACCAGCCTCATGGGATGCTCACTTTTCTTACCAAGATGCCATCATTTTCTTGAATAAATGCCCCCTCGGATTGCTACAATCCTTTTGTTGATTTCCAGAGCTATGAAAAGTTGATTCTGACCACTTTTGCCAGTTTTTCTCACTGCTTTTGTGGAACAGAGAATTTTCCCAAGTTCTTATTCTGAAATTTTTTGCTAATGTCCTATTACTAACATATTAATACATAAGCTGTGTAACATTTTATTGCTTATCATTCATTCAACAAATAAACATTTATTAATCACCTAACAAGTGGAGTGCTTTGCTAAAGACTGGAAATACAATGATGAACAAGACTGCTTTTGTCTGGGAGGCTCCTGGGAGGCTCAGTCGGTTAAGCATCTGACTCTCGATTTTTGGCTCAGGTCACGAACTCAGGGTCATGAGATCGAGCCCCGTGTTGGGCTCTGCACTCAGCAGGGAGTCTGCTTGAGATTCTCTCTCTCCCTCTGCACCTGCCCCCCCACCCCTGCTCACATGCGCGCATGCTCTCTCTCTCTCCCTCTCTCTCTCTAAAAATAAATAAATAAAATCTTTTAAAAAAAGACTACTTTTGTCTGTGCCCTCACGAACCTTACACTCTGTGGAAGAAGACAGAGGTTAAAAGATGCAATTACAATTCAGTGTGATAAGCGCCATGGTGACAGACGTGCAGAGGGCTCTAAGAGATTCTAGAATGGGATCCATTTCAGACTTGGGGAAGAAGGAAAGGCTTCTGGAAGGAAGTTAAAGCAAGGGTATGATTTCCAGGCAGAAAGCAGAACATGTGTAAAGGCTCATGATGCTATGAAGGAACAGAACATAAAATGTTATGGAAGGAGGGTACAAGGAACAAGATTTGTTCTTTGTTCACAGGAACAAGATCATCAAGGATCTTGCAAGTGAAGTTAAGATATATACTTGATCCTCAGGGCTATGGGAAGCCACTAAGGAGTTGTAAGCTAAGCAATAACATTATCTTTGCTATGACTCTGGCATATAGAACACATGGTACCTGACGAATTAATAAATTATTATTAATAAATATTATTTTTAATTGTAACTAACTTAATTTGTTTATAACTTACTTCCAAGGTATTATTTTCAGATTATTCTGGGTGTTGGTATAGAACAGATGTTTTGGTGTCAGGACTCTTTTAAATTTATAAAAATTTAAAATTACTGAAGCCCCAAAGAGACTTGTTTATGTGAATTTTATCTATTGTTAATCATATCAGAAGTTAAAACTGAGGATTTTAAATAATATTTGTAATAATTTGTAATTTGTAATAATATTTCATTTAAAATACTACTAATAGTGGCATCTGGGTGGCTCAGGGGGTTAAGCTTCTGCCTTTGGCTCAGGTCATGATCTCAGGGTCCTGGGATCGAGCTCCGCATCGGGCTCTCTGCTCAGCAGGGAGCCTGCTTCCTCTTCTCTCTCTGCCTGCCTCTCTGCCTACTTGTGATCTCTGTCTCTCCATCAAATAAATAAATAAAATCTTTTAAAAAATAAAAAAATATTACTAATATTTACTAATAAAGTCATTACTAATAAAGTCATCAAGTATTCACATGTATTTTTTTCCTAAGAAAAGAGCTGTGTTTTCCAAAACGAAATATTTTAGTGGGATGAGTGACATTGTTTTACATTTTGCAAATCTCCTTAATTTCTGACTTAATAGCAGACAGCTGGATTCTCATATAGGCTTCTGCATCAATCTGGTTAGATTGATGAAAATTTGGCCTCACACAGATATACAATTGGAAAAAAAGGTGTTTTAATATGCTTTTCACATAATTAGGGCTATTTTTCTCTCATACTACACAAAAATTTGACAAGTGATAGTTTCTTAAAGGTTAGCCGTAATATGGAATCTGAAACCATATAAATTAACTTGTT
Source organism: Enhydra lutris kenyoni (assembly GCF_002288905.1). Lineage (NCBI taxonomy): Eukaryota > Metazoa > Chordata > Mammalia > Carnivora > Mustelidae > Enhydra > Enhydra lutris. Next base: position 1,629,436 of record NW_019154173.1, read on the forward strand.
ACTTTCTGTTATAATAAAATCTTTCCTGTAATTTAAGTGGATCTTTAACCGTTGTGTGATTTTGCATCATACTACATGGGTCATTTGAAAAATACTGGCTCACCGAGTTAAGCGCATCTGCAAAGTTCAACACTTCATTGTTCAACATCAAAATATCATATATATTAATGTCACTACATTCTCATCAGAAAAGCCTTTAAGTATGGGAAGGTTGTCAAGTTTGTAGTAAAAGATACAAGTTTTCCCAAGTTAGAACTTTTGTTTGATGGCGAAAAGTTTTAAATTTGTTTTTTAAAGATTTATTTATTTATTTTAATTTTTATTTCTTTTTTTAAATTCCTTTTCAGTGTTCCAGAATTCATTATTTATGCACCACACCCAGTGCTCCCTGTAGTACGTGCCCTCCTTAATACCCACCACCAGGCTCACCCAATCCCACACCCCCCTCCCCTCTAAAACCCTCAGTTTGTTTCTCAGAGTCCACAGTTTCTCATGGTTCATCTCCCCCTCCAATTTCCCCCAACTCACTTCTCTCCATCTCCCCATGTCCTCTGTGCTATTCCTTATGCTCCACAAATAAGCGATACCATATGCTAATTGACTCTCTCTGCTTGACTTATTTCACTCAGCATAATCTCCTCCAGTCCTGTCTAAGTTGATGCAAATTTGGGTATTCATCCTTTCTGATGGAGGCATAATACTCCATAGTGTATATGGACCACATCTTCTGTATCCATTCGTCCGTCTAAGGGCGTCTTGGCTCTTTCCACAGTTTGGCAACTGTGGCCATTGCTTCTATGAACTTTGGGGTACAGATGGCCCTTCTTTTCACTACATCTGTATAAAGATTTATTTATTTATTGAGAGAGAGAGGGAGAGGGAAGAGGAAAGAGGGCAGGCAGAGGGAGAGTGAGAAGGAGAGCATCTCAAGCAGACTCCCTGCTCAGTGCAGAGTCTGACACAGGGCTCAATCTCCAGACTCTGAGATCATAACCTGAGCCTAAATCAAGAGTTGGACACTCAATCGACTGAGCTACCCGGACACTCCAAGGTTTTTTAAAGGGACTGTAGAGAATTTGTATGACTTCTTCCTTGAATGTTTGATAGAATTTACCAGTGAACCCATCTGGGCCTGGTTCTTTCTGTTTTGGAAGGATGTTAATCATTGACTCGATTTCTTTAATAGATACAAGGCCTATTCAGATCATCTGTTTTTTTTTTCTTCTTGTGTGAATTATGGCAGATTATTTTTTCCACAGAAATGGCCAATTTACTTAGGTTATCATATCTGTGGGCATAGAGCTGTCTGTAGTATTCCTATGGACATTGCTAAGTGGGTTTCCTTTCAATTTCCATGGGATCTGTAGTGATATCCCCTTTCATTTCTGATGTTAATAATTTGTGTCCTCTTTTTTTCTTAACCTGGCTAGAGGTTTATAGAGGTTTTTGTTTTTTTTTTTAAAGATTTTATTTATTTATTTGTCAGAGAGAGAGAGAGAGAGATCACAAGTAGGTAGAGAGGCAGGCAGATACAGAGGGAGAAGCAGGTTCCCTGCCAAGCAAGGAGCCCGATATGGGACTCGATCCCAGGACGCTGGGATCATGACCTGAGCTGAAGGCAGCCGCTTAACCAACTGAGCCACCCAGGCGTCCCTATAGAGGTTTTTGATCCTTCTTCCAAACAACTAGCTTTTGGTTTTGTTGATTTTCTCTATTGATTTCTTGTTTTCAATTTCATTGATTTCTGCTCTAACTTGTATTATTTCTTTTCTTCTGCTTACTTGGGATTTAATTTGCTCTTTGTTTTCTAGTTCCCTAAGGCAAAAACTTAGATTATTGACTTTAGAACTTTCTTCTTTTTTAATATATGCATTCAATGCTATAAATTTCCCACTAAGCACTATTTTCACTGCATCCCACAGATTTTAATAAGTTATATTTTTATTTTCATTTAATTTTCTTTGACTCATGTGTGAGTTAGAGTGTGTGGTCTAATCTCCAAGTATTTGGGGATTTTCCAGTTATCTTTCTGTTATTGATCTCTAGTTGCATTTCACTGTGGCATGAGAACAGGCATGGTATGATTTCTTTTCTTTTAAATTTGTTAAGTTGTGTTTATGGCCCAGAATATGATCTATCTTGGTGAATGTTCCATGTAAGCTTGAGAAGAATGTGTTGTCTGTTGTTGGATGAAGGAATCTGCCTATGTCAATTATATCCAGCTGATTGATGATGTTGTTAAGTTCTAATGTGTCCTTACTGATTTTCTGCCTGTTGGATGTGTCCATTTCTGAAAGAGGAGTGATGAAGTCTTTAAGTGTGATAGTAGATACATCCATTTCTCCTGGAAGATCCATCAAGTTTTGCCTCATATAATTTGATGCCCTGTTGTTAGGCACATACATGTTAAGAACTGTTATGTCTTCTTTATCATTATGTAATGTCCTCCCTTATCCCTGATAACTTTTTTTACTTTGAAGTCTGCTCTGTCTGAAATTAATATAGTCAATCCTGCTGTCTTTTGATTGGTGTTAGCATGATATATTTTTCTCCATCCATTTACTTTTAATCTTTATGTGACTTTATATTTATTTTTTTTATATTTGAGTTTATTCTTCATTTAACTTTTAAAACACTACTATAGTTGAATATTAAAACAAAAACTATAGCAAGTAGTGAGCTATGATTATAGTCCTTCACTCATTCACTACTGCACATAAAATGCCAGCAGTGTTATTCACTGGCCCCATTAAGAGGTCTGACACTGAACACCACCCCTGGGATGATGTTCATCATCCTCATATGCTTCCCCACTGTAATGGCGCCATCTTTCCTGATTTGGATCAAAGTGCGCCAGTTCTACCTGGTCCATTTCATCAGTCTCTTCTACTTCCTTCCTCTCAGGTAGGAGTTTTTCCAGCAAAGAGAGTTTATCAGGAGACAGAAAGCCATTCTCAGGAAAGTTTACCTTAAATTCAATGATGAGGTGACCCTTCTCATATGGTCTACAATAAATTGGCATGCCTTCATTTAGCACACACTTGATATCTCCATGCTTGACAATTTGACCTGGATGAGAGGTGATGACAATGGTTTGGTTGTCAAGAGTAGATATTGGCTTTTGAAAACTGCACAGTGCTTCAACCAGCTGTATGTCCCTACACATGAAAAGGTCTTCTCCTCACGGAGTGAAAACAGTATGGTCCTTCTGATCTAAAACAATGATAATATCTCCTGGCTCCAGTCCTGGTTCTTGGTCTCCTTCACCATGGAATGTTATCTTCTGGCCATCTTTCATGCCTTTGTCAATATGAACTTCTAGAATCTTCTTCTCTCGAACTATCTTCCTTCCATTGCAGCTTTTACATCTATCTTTAGGACCGATCTGTTCCCCATGGCCCTGACACTCCATGCACACAGACTGAATTTGCTGAACCATTCCAGGTCCTATCTGATGAATTCTTATTTGGATTCCAGTACCTCGGCAATTGGGACAACACTCAACTGCTCCTTTCTTACCACCTCGGCTTTCACATTTATTACAAATCACATTCTTTTTGCAGAGCTAGTTTTCTTGTTGCACCATTATATAAATCTTCTAAGGTTACTGAGAGCTGATGTGCAACATTTTTACCTCTCCTTTCTCTCTGCATTCTTCCTCCTCCTCCAAAAAACATATCAAAGATGTCCATGGGGGAACCAAAACCACCACCAGCTCCACCTTCTTTAATTGCCTGTTTACCTCCTTTGTCATATAATTCCCCTTTCTTTGCATCAGAGAGTACTTCATACTCTTGAGAAATCTGTTTAAACTTCTCTCCTTCATTTGGATTCTTATCAGGGTGGTACTTCAAGGCCAGTTTCCTGTAGACCTTTTTCAGTTCTTCTTGGGTGGCATTGGGTTTGACCCCCAAAACATCATAGTAAGTGGTTTCCTTCACCATTTTCTACAGCCGGTGAGAGGGCTGAGGCCGATGTGGGGGAGCTGGAAGGAGCGCGTTGCTGGGCGCAGCTCAGGTAGCCACCGCTCCTCTGCGTCTCACCGAGCGTTCTGGAAAGTTCCCTATATTTAAAGTGTGTTTCTTATAGAAAACATATACTGTCAGGTCATGTGTTTTGATATACTTTGATAGTCTCTGTCTTCTAATTGATGCATTTAGACTATGGATATTCAGAGGATTATTTATATACTTGGATTAATATCTACCATATTTTTTTTTTACCATGTCTTCTATTTGTTGCCCTTGTTCTTTGTTCTTGTTTTTGTCTTTCACTATTTTTCTGCCTTCTGTGGTTTTATTTAGCTTTTTATGTGATTCCATTTTTTCCTTTCTTAGTATATCAGTTTTAGTTCTTTTTAAAATGTTTTTTAGTGGTTGCCCTAGAGTTTGCAATATAAATCTACAAATAATCCAGGTCCACTTTCAAATAACACTATACCACTTCATGAGTCTTGTAAATTCTTTATAATCGCAAAATAATCCCAATTCCTTCCTCCTATCTTTTGTTTTATTAACATTCATTTCATTTATATAAACATATATAATGATATATGCATAAGATACATTAGCATACATAATCAAACACATTGTTGCTATTAGTATTTTGGACAAACTTTTATCATTAGATCAGCTAAGATAAGAAAAAGTCCTTATTTTTGTTTTACCTTCACTTATCCCTTCTTCAGTGCTCTTCCTTTCCTTATGGAGATCTGAGTTTCTGACCTATATTATTTGCCATCTCTCTATAGAACTTCTTTTAATATTTCATACAAGGCAGATCTACTAGCCACAAATTCCCTTAGTTTTTGTCTGAGAAAGTATTTTCCTTTCATATTTTTAATTGAAGTGTAGAAGACATACAGTATTATAACAGTTTCAAGTGTACAACATCATTATTCATTTATATACACTAGAAAGTGATCATGATAAATCTAGCTACTATCTGTCACTATGCAAAATTATTACAATATTATTAACTATATTCCCTATATAAAATCATTAACTCTGTTCCCTAATACATTGTATCCCTGTGTCTTATTTATTTTATAACTGGAAGTTAGTGCTCCTAATTCCCATCCCTTATTTTGCCCATCTCTCCACTCCCTACCCTTCTGGCAACCACCAGTTTGTTCTCTGTGTCAATGAGTCTGTTGCTGTTTTGTTTTATTTTGTTTTTCAGATTCCACATATAAGTGAAATCATATGGTATTTGTCTTTAACTTATTTCACTATGGTAATCCCTGTTGTTGCAAATGGCAAGATTTCATTCTTTTTATGGCTGAGTAATATTCTATTATATTTGAATATTATATAATGGACATATGAATATCCTTTCATATATATATAATATATATATAATATAAAATATATACATATATAAAATCACATCTTCTTCATCTGTTCAGCAGTTATGGCCACTTGGGCTGCTTCCATGTCTTGGCTGTTGTAAATAATGCTGCAGTGAACACAGAGATATGTATATTTCTTTGAACTGGTGTTTCATTTTCTTCAGCTAAATCCTCAGAAGTGGAATTGCTGGATCATATGGCAGTCCTCTATTTTGTTTTTGGAGGAAACTCCATACTGTTTTCCATAGTGGCTGCACCAGTTTGCATTCCCACCAGCAGTGCACAAGGGTTCCCTTTTCTCCACATCCTCACCAACACTTGTTATTTCTTGTCTTTTGATACTAGCCATTCTGACGGGTGTGAGGTGATACCTCGCTGTGGTTTTGATTTGCATTTCTCCCCTTCACTTTTAAAGGTTAATTTTTCAGGGTACAGAATTCTGGCTTGGTGGCTTTTTTCTCTCAACACTTTAAATATTTTACTATACTCTGTTCTTGCCGGCATTGTTTCTGAAAAAAAGCTAGATGTAATTCTTTGTTCCTCTATAAGTAAGGTGTTTTTTTTAATTTCCTCTGAATTCTTTCACAATTTTTTCTTTATCTTTGATTTTCTATAATTTGAAGGTGGTATGCCTAGGTGTATTTTGGTTTCTTTTTGTTTGTTTTCTGTTCCTTTGTTTTTGTTTTGTTTTTTAAAGATTTTATTTATTTGAGAGAAAGAGAGAGAGAGAAGGCAACAGAGATAGTGAGAGAGAGCATGAGCAGGGAGGAGAGGGAGAAGCAAACTCCCCACTGAGCAAGGAGCCCAATGTGGGGTTTGACCCCAGTACGCTGAGATCATGACCTGAGCTGAAGGCAGCAGCTTAGCAGACAGAGCCACCCAGGTACCCCTCCTGTTCCTTTGTTTCACATTTATCCTGCTTGGTGTTTTCTGAACTTCTTTAATCTGTGGTTTAGTGTCTGACATTAATTTGGGGAAATTCTCAGTCATTATTTTTTCAAATATCTCTATTCCTTTCTTTATTCTCCTTCCGGTATTGCCATTATACATATGTTACCTATTTTGTGGTTGTCCCACAGTCCTTGGCTATTCTATTCTGTTTTGTTCTGTCTTTGTTCTTTTTGTTTTGGAGATTTTTTAAAAAAGATTTTATTTTAGAGAGAGAGCATGTGCACATGTGTGCACGAAGGGGAAGAAGTAGTGGGTGAGGGCGAGGGAGGGGAAAAGAATGTTGATCAGACTCCGTGCTCAGTGTGGAGCCCAACATGGGGCTCGATCTCACAACCCTGAGATCACAACCTAAGCCAAAACCAAGAGTCTGATGCTTGACTGACTGAGCCTCCCAGGAGCCCCTGCTTTTTGGTCTTTGAGGATTTCTATTTCTATATCCTCTAGCTTAGAGATTCTTTCATTAGCTGTGTCCAGTCTGCTCATCATCCTGTCAAAACCATTCTTCATTTCTGTTACTGTTTTTTCTCTTTAGCATTCTTTTTGGTCCCTTGTTAAGATTTCCATCTCTCTGCTTACATTGCCAGTCTTTCCTTGCATGCTGTTTTCTTTAACCATTATTAATAAATCATAGTTGTTTTAAATTTCCAGTCTGATAATTGCAACATCCTTGCCATGTTTGGTTTTGATGTTTGCTCTCTCTTCAAATTGTGTTTTTTGCCTTTTGGCCTGCCTTATAATTTTTTTGATAGCTGGACATGATGTACTTGTTAGAAAGAATTATTGTGAATAGGCTTTAATAATGTGGTTCTAAGGTGTAGGGTGAGGAGAGGCATTCTATAATTCTATGATTAAGTCTCAGTCTTTTAATGAGCCTATGCCTCTGGACCATGAACTTCACAGGTGTTTCTGTCTTGTTTTTGTTTTTGTTTTTTTTAATCCCCCATTAAGTGGTACGGGATGGTTAGAATGGGCTAGAGTTGGATATTTTCCTTCCCCAGGTGAGTTAGGCTCTGATAATACCCCAGCAGATTAGGCTTTTGTTAACTAGTTTCTTCTTAGAGCAGGACTTGTTAAGAAGAATGGAGTGCTCTGGTGTATTTCAATAAGGTTCCTTTTCTCCTCTCCTTGCTGGAAGCCTGAGGGAGTTTTTCTCTGATATTTACTGTGGGAATCTGGTCAGGCTCCTGCAGGTAAATTTCATAATATTGTGGAGGCCCCCTTATGAGGGGGTTTCCCCGGAGATTTTAACTCTCAGAATTTTCTGCACGAAGCTTCCAGCACTTTGTCAATTACAATTCCAGTTTTTCTACCCCAGCACTGTGTCCCAAGGTGGTTTCTGCTTCTCATTCTCTGCTCTGCTGAGCTCTGACTCCCTATATTTGCCTATCTCTCCAGTCTTGGTGACAGGGATTTACCCTCTGTCCCTCTGTCCTTCCGTCTCCTGTGGTTCCAAGAAGAGTTGCGTTTTTTTTTTAAGATTTTATTTATTTATTTGACAGAGAGGGAGAGATCACAAGTAGGCAGAGAGGCAGGCAGAGAGAAAGAAGAAGAAACAGGCTCCCTGCTGAGCAGAGAGCCCGATGCATGGCTTGATCCCAGGACTCTGGGATCATGACCTGAGCAGAAGGCAGAGGCTTAACCCACTGAGCCACCCAGGCGCCCCAAGAGTTGCATTTTTCAGTCTGTTTAGCTTCTTGTTGTTAGGATGGAGTGGAAACTTCTGAGTTCTTTATATGTGACACTGGAAATGCTGATAGTGCAAATTTTATCGTTGGGTATAAACAGTGTCACATTTTTTTTCTTGAAGTAATAGACTCACTTTGTTCCTTTTTAAGAAAACGCCTGCCAAATACTCAAGTGTGAATAACATTAGTTTGTCGCTCTTTTATATAAAAATAATGTTTTATGAAAAAAGTGCCTGGTTCATCTCAACTCAATTACCCATGGGCTTTTCCTCTAGATCATCACACTTCAGCATGTAACAGAAGTACTTTATGCATCACACATAATGTTAAACAAGACATGTCATCAAGGGTCAAGATTGACTAAAATTATTTCGTACTGCTTCTTCAAGTACCTTCTTAAATGAAACTTGATTGTTTATTTTTTTAAAGATTGTATTTATTTATTTTTTAGAGAGAGTGGGGGGGGGAGCAGAGGGAGAGGGACAAGCAGATTCTGTACTGAGTGCAGATGGAGCCCCACGTGGGGCTCGATCTCACCACTCCAAGATCATGACCTGAGCTGAAACCAAGAGTTGGACTCCCAAATGACTGGGCCACGCAGGAGCCCCTGAAATTGGGCTTTTAAAAAAGTGAGAGTACTTAACAGTGAAAAATAAAATGATTACCATCTGAGTTTGGTGCCACTCCCCTTCACGTTTGCCTGAAGATAAACCATGAATTTCAACAATGTCATTCAACGCTGGGAATACTTCAGCACTCCTCCTGTCTCTCTCCCAATGCTCTCACCTCAGATCTTCTCCAATGATTAGTTGGTGCCGATAGTGGAGAAACATAAATAAAACAGCAAATCCAGCTCATGTCTGTAGATTGATCTGTTTGAAAGGCAAAAACAATTCCACTGAGGTGATATTAAGCCCCCATCTTTATGTTTGCAGCTAAATCTTGAATTTAATGAGTTAGTTTCTTTCATCGCAAGGCGGCATGATTTCCTCTACTGACTGTTTATCTAGTAGACACTCGACAATGTCAACTCTACAGTATTGTTGTTGTCGTTCTTGTTGTTGTTCTTTCAGAAATACCACCAGTTCCTTTTCTGGAAGTTTTTATTTAAATTCCAGTTAGTTAGCATACAGTGTTATGTTAGCCTCAGGTGTACAATATAGTGATTCAACCCTTCCATACAACACCCAGTGCTCATCATGACAAGCCCATCACCTATCTCCCCTATCCCCCTGCCCGCCCTCTGATAACCATCAGTTTGTTCTCTATAGTTAAGAGTCTGTTTCTTGGTTTGTCTCTCTCTCTCTCTTTTTTCCCCTTTGTTCATTTGTTTTGTTTCTTAAATTCCACATGAGTGAAATCATATGGTATTTGCCTTTCTCTGACTTATTTCACTAGCATAATGTTCTCTAGCTCCATCTACATCATTGCAAATGGCAAGATTTTGTTCTTTTTGATGGCTGGGTAATATTCCATTGTATATATACACCACATCTTATTTGTCCATTCATCAGTTGTTGGACACCTGGGCTGTTTCCGTAATTTGGCTATTGTAGATAATGCTACTATAAACATCGGGGTGCATGTATCTCTTTGAATTAGTATTTTTGTATTCTTTGGGTAAATACCTAGAAGGATCATGGGGTAGTTCTATTTTTAAGTTATTGAGGAACCTCCATACTGTTTTCCAGAATGGCTGTACCAGTTCACATTCCCAGCAATAGTGCGAGAGTGTTCTGCTCTCCGTACATCCTCATCAACACTTGTTCTTTCTTGTGTTGTTGATTTTAGCCATTGTGGCAGGTGTGAGGTGATAGCATTCTTTTGGTTTTTATTTCCTTGATGAAGAGTGATACTGAGCATCTTTTTACGTGTCTGTTACCATTTATATGTCTTCTTTGGAAAAATGCCTACACGTGTCTTCTGCCCATTTTTAAATTGGATTATTTGTTTTTTAGGTGTTGAGTTTGATAAGTTCTTTATATATTTTGTATACTAACCCTTTATCAGATATGTCATTTGCAATTTTCTTTTCCCATGCCTTGATTGTTTCCTTCACCATTCAAAAGCTTTTTATTTTGGTGTAGCCCCAATAGTTTATTTCTGCTTTTGTTTCCCTTACCTCAGGAGACATATCTAGAAAGAAGTTTCTACTGCCAGTGTCAAAGAGGTTACTGCCCATGTTCTCCTCTAGGATTTTTATGGTTTCAGGTCTTATATTTAGGTCTTTAATCCATTTTGAGTTTATTTTTGTGTATGGTCTAGGAAAGTGGTCCAGTTTCATTTTTTGTACGTAGCTGTCCAGTTTTCCCAATACCATTTGTTGAAGGGACTGTCTTCAACAATATCCCCATTGGATATCCTTTCCAACTCTGCAATGTTCATTAATTTCTCCACTCTTGTGTGTGCTTCCTTAGCTACTATAATACAGTGCCCTGCACGATGCTTTAATGGCTTTTCCATTTCTATTCTAAAGAAAAAAAAACTGTAACAAACAATTTTTGTCTTTTTACATCTACTTTTAAATATTTAATTCCTTTTCCTTTAAATTCTGAATAATTGATTTCAAGATGACTCTACAGCTTAGGTCACATGATAATACTATTCTGAAATGTTCTGTTGCATCAGACACAGTAAGATAAATTATTAGTATCTATACTGCCAAAGGAATGCTAACTTTTTGGCACGTTCTTGTTTCTTAATTATGGTTGCAATCTACTGTGGAAGTTCCACCTTTCTGTGATTCAGAGAACTCTTGATGGGTTTTTAACATGCTTATACCTAGGCATTGCAACCAGGGATTAAGTAAGTGCCTAGTCTTCCACTCTCCTTCTTGAAGCCAAGCATCCATTTTTAAATATCAGAAAATTATGTTGTAAATAAATTTTATTATGTTATATGATGACCTATAAGATCTTCCATAATAACAGGCATAGTTAACTTTAAAACTTAGGTGATTTTTCAAAAAGTATTTCTAAATATTACAAATAAGGCTACAGGGTGCATTTACTTCTTTTTTTTAAAGATTTATTTTTTGAAGGAGAGAGCACAAGTGGGAAGGGCAGGGAGATGGAGAGAATCTCAAACAGACTCTGCTATGAGAACGGACCTCAAGGTGGGGCTCCATCTCACCACCCTGAGTTCATGACCTGAGCAGAAACCAAGAATCTGATGCTTAACTGACTCCACCATCCACACGCCCCAAAGTACATTTACTTCTTACGTTTTCGTGTAGACACAAAGCTTCTAGATTTCAAAGTAACAATTTATTAAATTAGAATGAGATTATAAAGATTATAGTAGGCATCTCCGAAGTAGTCAGTAAGAGCACTAAGTACTGAGAATAAATTAACCTCTGAAAAGTATGTATTTGTACCCTAAGAAGAAAAAAGAAATGTATTTGTACCCTAAACCAGCTATTTTAGGAACTTTTAGAATGCACAAACACATATTGCAGAGCAACGATTTCATTACACTTTAGGTAGCCTCTAGAAAATTCCTTATATTTTTAAGGGAATAAGAGTGGAAAAGGCAAACAAAGTCTTAGTATTATTGTGGATATAGGTTTGACCTCTAGAACTTCCTGAGAGAGTCTCAGAGAACTACAGTTAGAGGGGCTGAATCCGGGGGAGGTCAAAACTGGAGCTTGGGAGACCAATTAAGAAGATGGTGGGATGATCTCTGTTGGCATTGGCTCTCCAACCTGCATGTGCCTGAGAATCCCCTGGAGAGCTTGCTGAGCCAGATGACTGGACCCCACTCCCCACTTTCCTGCTTCAGTAGGTTGAAGGGTGGGCCGCGAAATCTGCATTCGTAACGAGTTCCCAGGTAGGATACTGACACTGCTCCTTTGAGGGCCACACTTTGAGAACCACTGCGCTGGGGTCTTACTTCTCATTTCAGAACTCAATCCTAGACTGACTGTATGTGCATCTACATGACTAAGACTCCCAGATGATCTGTACACATATTGAAGTTTGAGCAGCACTATTCTAAAAGACAAGTAATGGTATCCTAGACCTGAGGATGAAGAAAAGCACCCAGGGTTAAAAGTTATTTATAAGAACAGAAAGAAGCACAAACCTAAATGGCTGGACATAGGGAAGTGAGAGAAAGGGAGCAATCAGGTATGCTTTGGTTTCAACTGAGTAGGTAGCTGATTATTCCTTTCCACTGGGACAGGGGACACAAGCAGAAGAGTGCATTTGGACAAGTGGTATTTGAGTTCGGTATTGAATGTTTGGACTACCTGAAGCTCTCTTTTAACTGCCGCTATATTAGTCCTATTGGCCATATGTGATTAAGCAACACTGGCCGGGGCTCCTGTTCCTGGGAAGGGATTGGTATTACATGAGAAGTGTTAGGCACGCGTGCAGGATTCTATTTTCAACTATGAATCCACTTGTGGCAAATATAAATTAGTAAAATGCAAGTCCCTTCCACAAAAGGATATTGAAAACCTGTCTCCCACCCCCATAGCACCCATCGCCATGCAGGTTAGAGACACTGGGTAATGGCAAAGATTATTTGCCACCCACCAATCAGGAATCGGGGCCCTGAAGAATAGAAGGGGATATTCCAGGTAACCCAGAACAAAGACGAGAGACTGTGGAATGTGCAAACAATGCCGGCAAACTCAATGTGGTTCCCGTTCAGAGTGGGGATCAATCTCATCAAACCCTTTCGCTGCCTTCCAGAAGTCCCCAGTTAAAGAACACCTCCAAGTGTTGCTTAGAGCTAGCGATATACTTGACCCGCTGAGCCGGGATTCTAACACACAAGGTCGGCTGCACAAAGTGAGCAGTCCCCACCGACAGAAGGAGTGAGTCGGATTTCTGTCAGACTCACTGATGGGACAGACTTTGCACTTCCATCCCCGGCTGTATCTGATCCTCACACAGCTGCGAGGCATGGCAGGCAGTGTTTGTATTCCATTTTGCAGAGCTGAGTTTGAAGAATATTAAAGGACCTTTGCAGAGTCACTGAAACAGGAAGAGAGGGGGACTATACCCCAGGTCTTCTGACTCCAAATCATGTGTTCTTTTCACCAGACTAGAATGCTAAGTTCCACTGAACAGCAGAGTGAGCTGCAGGACAAGTTACCCTTTTTTGGATTCCAGTTTATTTAAAGAGATGACTTGAGGAATGCCCGGGGGGCTCAGTCGGTTAGGCATCCGCCTTTGGCTCAGGTCATGATCCCAGGGTCCTGGGATCGAGCCCTGCATTGGGCTCCTTGCTCAGCGGGGAGCCTGCTTCTCCTTCTACCTGCTGCTCCCCCTGCTTATGCTCTCTGTCTCTCTCTGACCAATAAGTAAATAAATAAAATCTTAAAAAAAAAATAAAGACACGACTCACGTAGAAGGTTCACACAGTGACACCTGACTTCCTAAAATAGTGCGATTCATAATGCATTACAGTTTATTAGCGACTTTCATTTTAATGGTCAAGCAATTAATTATGAGTCACAGCAAAATGTCTGTGGCAGAAAAAAGAAAAAAAACATTTACATTGTCACCAGGTCTGTTCATTATCCTCCGTGCTCTATATCCAGATCAATCAATAGTTAATTAATAATGATGTGCTTCCTGAAGAACAAGGTTATAAATTAATGTAATGCTCGTATGCATATTTTTTGTAGGAAAAATGAGTGGCAAATGCCTGCCATGCCCATCTCATTGTAAGAAAGTGTATGTAATGATTACAAGCATATAATAAGAATGGTTTGCCCAGCCAAATGTTTGTTCATTTCTGTTAATCAGTATTCATTTGAGCTACTTTCATGCAGTTTGTGGAAGCAGCGCAATCAGTTGAGTAGTGTGGCAGATTTAAATCAGTAATAAAAGCCCTGGGGAAATTAACAAGACAAAACATTAACCACAGACTAAACATTAACATATATTAGCATTTTTATTATACCTGTAGAATTGTTAAATGGGCATGGTTACTACTATTAAAAAGTTTATGTTGTATATCACATAATTTCAATGTATATTTTGTTTTAAAACTTTTAAGATTTAATTAAATGAAATTGAACAACAGCGTAATAGACAATTCAACAGAATGAACTGAAGTTCATTATTTTATTTCAGCTGGAAACCTACAGAATTCCCATCCCACCCTATCCCCAAGCCCCCCAAGGTATCCTAAAACAAATGCCACAGGTCGTACTCTTCCAGAGTGGACCACAGGATCAGAGTTGGTATTTAAACGGCATAACCATAGAGGGAGTTTTTATGTTTAATTCTGTGGAGTTCTGAAGAATCCACTGACAACCCAAAACTAAATTTACACCAGTTATTTAGCAACAGTTCTCTCAGCAAAGCCCTCTTTGGGGCCACAGTAATCATCTGGATTCCAGCAGAAAGGTTATTCCATAATTAAATAAAACTGCGGAGATCTTCTAGAGCCCCTGAGGTCCCAGGCGACCTAGAGAACAGCTCCTGAGAGGGAAGGAGTGAGATAGCCACCACCTTCCTCAAAGGCTGTCAGACTTCCCAGGGCAGTAGAGTATGTCTGTGGCTCCCCCACAGACTCACTAACGGGAACTTCTCTCTTTCTGTTTCTGTTTCTCCCTCCCCTTCTTCCTCCTATTATGGGCCATATAAGACAGACACACCCACCCAGAGAAGGAAAATGTAGGTGTGCCTGTTTGGCTCAGTCAGTAGAACATGCAACCCTTGATCTTAGGGTTGTGAGTTCAAGCCCCGTATTGGGCATGGAGTTTACATCCTTAAAATAAAAGAAAAAAGATGTAAAGTCTTTCCTTCATCTGTTTTTTTTTTTTTTTAATCTGGTTGTTAAACATTGAACACAGAATTGACCTGTAGGCTTAGTTAAGAGCAGGAGAGTCAGAGACGCTATTTAATGTATTTGCAGCCCTTCCCCATTTTCTCGTCCTTTTGGCTATGAGAGCTAAAGGCCTGAACCTGTTGTATTTCTGTAGCCCTAGGGTCAACCAGGAATCTCCATTGAGGGGAAACTATAAAGAATATAGTTGAGCCAGACATCAGACTAGACCTGGGTTAAATCGTAAGAATTACAGATTTTGTAGCCAGTCCAAGAATCTGACTCAAGCCGTCAGTCAGAGTCCCGGGACAGCCCACAGGAAGCAAGCTGCATGGGGGACGCACCTGGGAACCAGCTCTCCCACAGACCCACACATCCGGGGCTTTAGGGTGATTACTAATCCTCTCTTACCTGGCAGGCCAAAGAGTTTAAATCACTCCACTAAAAATACTGTGGTTAAAATTGGATGTCCATTTTTGGCTTATCTTTAATAACTAGTCCTTCTTTAAAGGATTTTTTGAATCCTTCGTAATCATTACTCTTCTCCAGTTATGGATGGGATGGCCACAGGACTGCAAAGCCGGGTCCTGGGAGGCCTCCAGAGTCTATTCTCTTGACAGAAATCTATGGCATAGGGAGGAAAAACCAAAAACAAAAGCTTGGGGCCCCTCGCTGGCTCATTCAGTGAAGCGGGTGATTTTTGATCTCAGGGTTGTGAGTTAGGGTCCCATATTATATGCAGAGATTATTTAAAAATAAAATCTTAGAAAAATAAACTTAAGTTTTGGTAGGCAGATCTAGGTTCAAGTCCTAACTCTGCCATTTACTACAATTATGGTTTGCTTCAGTTTCTTAAACATTGTGAGCCTCAGTTTCCTTATCTCTAAAATGGGGTCAAAAATACAAGGTCCATATGCCTCAGAGAGTTGTAGAATTCACCATCAAGAACAGAGAATAGGGGCGCCTGTGTGGCTCAGATGGCTGGGTGTCTGCCTTCAGCTTCAGTCATGATCCCAGGGTCCTGGGATGGAGCCCCACATCAGGCTCCCTGCTCAGCAGGAAGCCTGCTTCTCCCTCACCCACTCCCCCTGCTAGTGTTCCCTCTCTCGCTGTCTCTCTCTCTCTCTCTCTCTCTGTCTCTCTCTCTGTCTCTCTGTCAAATAAATAGATAAAATCTTTTAAAAAGAACAGAATGGATGGAGGAATTATTAGTAAGGCAGGAGGCTGGAGTCAGGTATTATGTTACAAATGGGAAGTATTGGTATTCTTGAGAAACTCACAATGTAGACTTTCTCTGCTGAGTCAGTCAGAGGGAGAGATCAAGTGTGAGGGTATTTTTTTGTCACCAGAGGGTTTCCAGAACCAACAGCAAATGGGCCCTGAGCATCAGTACAGTTACATTTTAACCAGCGGGGTATCTGCATTTCTCGACACATCAGTTACACGGTACCTGTGTGCATTGCATCAAACCAAATGTTTTGCAGGGTTTCAAACTCTTTGGTAACATATTCTACTTAAAAAATAATTTTCAGGGGCACCTGGGTGGCTCAGTCGATCAAGCATCCAGCCCTTGATTTTAGCTCAGATCATGATCTCAGGGTCATAGGATCAAGCCTGGAGTTGGGCTCCACGGTCAGCTTGGAGTCTGCTTGTCCCCTTCCCTATGCTCCTCTCCCCGCTTTCTCTTTCTCAAATAAATAAAACCTTTATTTAAAGAAAGTCATTTTCAGGCACCTGGGTGGCTCAGTGGATTAATGCCTCTGCCTTCGGCTCAGGTCATGATCCCAGGGTCCTGGGATCGAGCCCCACATCAGGTTCTCTGCTCAACAGGGAGCCTGCTCCCCCCTCTCTCTCTGCCTGCCTCTCTGCCTACTTGCGATCTCTGTCTGTCAAATAAATAAATAAAATCTTTATTAAAAAAAAAAAAGAAAGTCATTTTCACCTTTTTTTTCCAGAGGAGTTCAGAATCAAATATGACACTTTTCATATCATATCTTCCTTTTTTGCATGAGACCCGAGTGACAGGTGGAAGGTAGCTGTGGGACCAGGTCAAAAGGAAGTCTTATTATTCTCCTCATGCATGTACAAAGCCAGTGCTCTGGACCTTGCTTAGAAAAGAATGGTCCTAGTGTTGCTAGGATGACCTTCTGGCCATAAATATGGTCAGGAGCCCTGCCTTCTTTTTTTTTTTTTTTTTTCAAGATTTATTTATTTATTTGAGAGAGAGAAAGCACACAGTAGGGAGGTGCAGAAGGAGAGAGAGAGAGAATGTCAAGCAAATTCCACTGCTGAGCACAGAGCCTGATGTGGGGCTCGATCCCATGACCCTGAGATTGTGACCTGAGCCGAAACCAAAAGTCAGGTGCCCAACCAACCACATCCTCCCTCCCCCTGACCCCCCGGGTGCCCCAAGTCCCTATTTCAAATCTTGTAACACCTCAGGGGACCGTTACTCTCCTACCATAGATTCTGGCGCATGAATAAAGGGCACCCTTAGGAATCACCGTTCTTGGAAAACGAAAGGATTTTCTACTCCGGGTCTATCAGTAGAGACATTCGCCCACCTAATTAATCCAGTCTCACTAACTAAAGTTCAAGATAGCGGCACCCTTAACCAGGCGCATTAGTCTGTGGAAGGAAATTGGATTGCACTTGTTATTTAAGAGCCCCAGACTCCTGGGCAGGACACAGAGTTCTAAAATGCTGCTCAAAATACTGGTGGTTCTTTAGCAAGTGCAGCCATAGACGGAGACCTGGGTCTCCAGGCAGCGCCTCATGTCACCCGAGTGTGAAATTTACAAAGAAATTTTGATCCAAGGCCCTCTTTCGTGTGAATACTGTGTCTCTTTGTAAATTCTGTTTTCTTTTTGTGGCCACCCCTCAAAATGAGCTTGTAATATTCACCTACAGCTCACACAGTGCGGAGGTGGAAGATGTGGACAAAAGAGCCCAAAGGTGCGGGGGTGGGTGTCTACAATTGACAAATGCTTTGTATATGAGAAGAATTTGCTTTGTGGTAGATTTGTGGAAGAAAATACAGCCCGTCTGTTTAGATGTGGCAGACTTCAGGTTGGTGGGGGGCATTGGCAGGACACCATTGTTTGCCCCTGACCCCACCCAGAGCCTTGGGGAGTCTGCCTGATAGTGTCACATTGGGTGGCTTGGGAAGAAAGGTCACACTGGCTACATTCTCGTTTGTTCTTAACCTTCCTGCTTTTGCCTCAGCTGCACCCCCTTTCCAGTGGGTGGTTCCATGAGTGTTTGCCGGCCATGTGACAAGTATACATGTGTGTGTCTATGAACATAATTTTAGGATGCACAGTCTGCCCTCAGTTATTCGTACCTGCCTTGCAAACTTTGGAAGTGACTGGAACCGAGCTCCCCAGTCCAGCCAGGCAGCCCCCTTACCTAAAGCACCATCAATCCAGGTAAACTCAGAGAATACAGATTTCTATATAAATCAATTCTTGTATTAGGAAAGAAAAATCTTTTTTGTTTGTTTGTTTGTTTGTTTGTTTGCTTTTCCCCAGTGGAGGTGAGGCCTCTACTGACTTTAGATTCTTCTTTTCTAATTCAAGAATTGATTTATATAGAAAACTTTCCAAAGCTATACAAACCAAATGCCACTTTTGCTTTTAGAAAGACATAGGTAGCTTCGTAAATGTCATCTGGGCCATCTTGAGAAATCCCGGAAACGGATGACCACACGTAGCCTGGGACCGCAGGCATGCCAGACCTGATACTAGGAGTTCCCTTCAATTCATTTTGATTAATTTGCCTTTACTGAGTCCCTAACAACATGCAAAATTCAGTCTGATTTCCATGGAGGTACAGAAGATATAACCAAAGGTACCAAAGATATAACCTGTCTTCACTGGGTATTTCTAATATTTTTCTTTTTCTATATTTTTTAAAAGATTTTATTTATTTATTTGACAGACAGAGATCACAAGTAGGCAGAGAGGCAGACAGAGAGAGAGGGGGAAGCAGGCTCCCTGCCAAGCAGAGAGCCTGACTCGGGGCTTGATCCCAGGACCCTGAGATCATGACCTGAGCCGAAGGCAGAGGTTTTAACCCACTGAGCCACCCAGGTGCCCTCTAATATTTTTCTGAATGTATACAATCTATATATTCACCTTGGCTATGTTGGCTGTGTTTTTGAGAACTGGGAGTTCCTTTAAAAAAGAGAGTATAAGCAACTGGTGATTAAGCATTGTCTTCTAGGGAGGTGATATTGTGTAAGCTTTGAAGTCAGACAGTGAATCAACGGTGTATTTGCCACAGGCAACCCTTAACCTCCTCTAACCTCAGTTTCTTCACCTCTAAAATGGGGATGATAACATTTAGCTTAGTGTCTGGCATAAGGGAGACGTGTTAATACATCTTTATGTAGAAGTTCATTTTAAGCTTGTGTCTGAAAGCTCAAAAATAGAAATCTACAAATAAACCAAATCACTTAGAATTGAAATAAGAAAGCTGATGCCATCTTTTAATCATTGCCATATGAGTGTTAAGAGAACTAAGCTTTAGAGGGAGGCATCCAGCAACTACTTTCGAAAGAGCAAGTGAGTGGATAGAGAAAGGAAGGAAGGGGGGGCCCAGTGTGCCATGGCTGCGAACAGTAGCCTCCTCGGTAGTGGATGCAGCCTGTTGATTGTATGGGTTGCCCTAAGGGACCTTGGAGACAGCCCTTTGGGTGGATGCTGGGGTCTGACCTCATGGCTATCTCCAATGTAGGCTGCAGACAGGTATGCGGGGTGCCTTTGGAAGGTCCGGGGGCACAGTAGCCAGGGTCCACATTGGCCAAGTCATCATGTTCATCCGTACCAAGCTGCAGAACAAGGAGCATGTGGTTGAGGCCCTACGCAGGGCCAAGTTCAAGTTCCCTGGCTGCCAGAAGATCCACACCTCCAAGAAGTGGGGCTTTACTAAGTTCAATGGGGATGAATGTGAAGACATGGTGGCTGAAAAGCAGCTTATCCCAGATGGCTGTGGGGTCAAATACATCCCTAACTGTGGTCCCTTGGACAAATAGAGGCCTCTGCACTCATGAGAACCTTGGCACTACCCCTTCCCGTCATATTCATGCCCACCAATAAATCCAACTTCCTGTCCAAAAAAAAAAAGAGAGAGAAAGGAAGGAAGGAACAAAAGAGGAAGGATGGGCAGAGGGAAGGGAAGAGCGAGGGAGGAGAGAAGGTAGGCTTTCTTGAGCGCCTGTGTTCTTTAGTACTCTCGGTCCTGGTCTCGGTCAATGATATGCGATTCACAGCTGATGATACTGGCTATGGAGCAGCTGGCTTCCCTTCTTCCTTCCCTCGGGCGTTTTTACGAAAGTCAGATGAGCCATTACACTGACATTTTTCAGAATATGCAACCCTGGGTCTTCGAACCAAGCTCCCTGCATGGGAGGCTGCTCTGTTAACAGGCTACTCTACACATCTCTCACCCCTCTTCATCTCCCGCTCCGGTACTTTCAACTTTGTAATTCCTATTTGTGAACTTCTACATTCTTATAAATACTAAGGGCCGTGGACAGGTATCAGTAGCCTAAGTCTTGTATAGAAAGTCCTCTCAAATGTGCAGTTCACTATAAAGAAAAAGCATTTTTCATCTTAGGAAACCTTTGAATAGGCTGGGCTCAAAGTCTCCACTGCCATAGTCTTCAGCCTGCTTTTCCACAGATGGCTCTTTGCCTGAAAAGCGTAGCACCTTTTTTGGACTCCAGTAATAGCTTCGTTCTGCTCTTTAAAAAGAAATTGGGGAAGAAATGGAAGTGCATTTTAGAATTTGTTTCTACTATCATATCTGTGAAAGTATCATATAATTATATTGCATTTCTTTTTCAGATTGGCAAGTTATGCGCCCATTCTCAACAACGCCAGTATAGATCTGCTTATTATCCTGAAGATCTGTTTATTGACAAGAAGGTATTAAAAGTTGCTCATGTAGAACATGAAGAAACCTTATCCAGCCGAAGGAGGTAAGAGGGTTCTTTTTTTTTTTTTCCCTCTCTTTCAGCATACAATTAACACTTGTGTTGTAAGGTGAAAAACTTTTGGAGTGAAGCTTCTTAAATACACATTATTTTGTTCTTTTGAGCAGAGTTTGATTAATTAATTCTACCATTTGTAAATGCTAAGGAAAAAAGATATCACATTATATCTAAGCCATATTTAAATGTAAAGTTACCCTATGTAAATATCCAGCACAGCACTCCCTGAACAGGGAGTCCGATGTGGGGCTTGATCCCAGGTCCCTGGGATCATGACCTGAGCCAAAGGCAGCCGCTTAATGACTGAGCCACCCAGGTGCCCCCAAGATATTTGTTGATTAAACAGAACGTTTTCTGCTTATAATCTGGCCTCACAATTTTATGGCTTCGCTTGTGGTTTTCTCATTATTACCAGTGAGTCAAGGTCAAGTTCACCAGAGAGAAACTGGCAAGACACCCTCATGTGCATAAACATACCGCACATTCTATACACTCTTGTCAGTATACAAAATGAAGGATTCAGTTTCTGTTTCTTAAGACAGCAGTCAAGGGACTAAATCAAAGTTTGTTTCTGATTCTCTTCTTTCCTCCTCCCCTCATCCAGATGACCTCTTTCCCTGTTCTAGCTTCATGGTTACAAATAAGGGGTGGACATTGGATGGGAATCCCAACACAAGTCTAGGAGAGGTGCCTTCCCAAAAGGACTGCACATGTCCCCAAGCCTGCCACTGGCTCAAAGAATAGCCAGACATGAGCTCTGCTTCCTGATGACTTTGAGGGACTTGGGAGAGACTGGCCTTCAGATGGAAAATTAAGAGATGAAATCAGCAACATCTCAAATGTAGGCTAAATGAAGCCATTCATATCCATTTACTACAGGAGGTTTTAAAGTGATAACTCTTAGTCATATATGAGCCAGCTTGGAGTGAGAGAAGGCAGTAAGGCTGCATGAGAGATAGTCCTCCAAGGAAGCATTTCAGGAAGTCCCATGTTCTCTTTTGTTGACTTCCAACCACATGGATGTCTAATTTCCCTGTAGCAACAGTTTTAAAGTGTGACTCAGAGACCCAGGAAGTCACAGAAACTCTTTCCAGGGAGTCTGAGATGCTCCTTTTGCTAACTGCTTATCCATGTGAACCTGGGTTTTGTTTATATACTTTAACCAAAACAACACATTGCAGCAGATTGAATGCAGAAGCCAATGGGAGAATTCAGATGTCTCCTATTAAGCCAGGCTAAACATATTTTGTAAAAAGACAAAACCAATATCCGTTTCTCGCTATTTTTTTCATAAAAATAGTACTTATGTTAACACATAATGGCTCATTATTAGTTTAAAATTAATAAATAAATAAATATTTCCCCCCCGAGTTTCACTTTCTAAAGCAGTAAGTATCTAAAAATATATATCGTACCAACAAAAGCTCTTTGGGGCCCTCCATCATTTTTAGGAGTATAGAGGGGTTGTATTCGTTATCCAGTGCTACATAACAAATTTCCCCAAAATGTAGTGATTTAGAGCAACTAACATTTATTATCACAGTTTCTGTCAGGAATTCGAGCACAGCTTGACTGGGTGGTTGTCAGTTTGGTCAGTTTCTGGGGCTGCAGTCATAGGAAGTGCAGATCTACTTTCCAAGTGGCTCACTTAGCAAGCTAGTGCTGGTTGTTGAAAGGAGGCCTCAGTCCCTCACCGCATGAACCTCGTGAGTGTCCCCGCAACATGGCTGCTGGCTTCCCCAGAATAAAGATCCATGGAAGAGCAAGGAGCAAGTTGTGATGTCTTTTCCGACCTAGTCTGGGAAGTGACGTACTGTCAATTCTAGTATCTGTTTGTTAGAAGTGAGTTCCCAGTTCTAGTCCACACTCAAGGGGAGGGAAATTAAACTCCACCTCTTGAAGGAGGGAGTATCAAAGAATTTGTGGACAAATTTATAAACCACCACAGGGGTCCTGGCACCGAAATATTTGAGAACCATTTCCCTATAGCATAGGGGAATTTTAGGAAGTTTTTGTCATTCTGGGAAGACAAAATTTGGTCATTTCTCTAAACCTTCTTTAACCTTTGGCTTTCCTTTGACAGCCTTTTCTGTTGTTCTCAATTGCTTTCACATTTTGCCCAGACCACCTGAGAAATTAACCTCAGTCATTGATCTTTAACTAGGGGAAACCCCTTGCGTATGGTACTGAAGTGAATAAATCATATTTATATTGTATTATTACAATATATAATATATCATATTACATATCAATATCACAATAATTAATGAAGAATCAATATCTTATACAATTATTGTTATTAATTTATGATTATTTTATATAATTATATAATTTATAATTATATTATTTATAAATAACCTACAAAATAAAATATAATATAAATGTATCATATGATATTATACTACATAATTATTCATTTAAAATTAATAAGAGGGCATCTGGCTGGCTCAGTCAGCGGAGCATGTAATTCTTGATCTTGGGATTGTAAGTTTGAACCCCACACTGGGTATAGAGATTACTTAAAAATAAAATCTTAAAAAATATTTTTAAATAAAATTAACAAATGGAATGTTTAAATTATAAATTACATTTATATGTTATAAATGTAATATATTTGTATAACATTATACAGTAATATGTATTTTTATATATATTGCTTTATTCAACTCAGCAGGCATTTAGGAAATACCTGTCATGGGCCAGAATGTGTACTGGGCATCAAAACTCAAGACAGAGGCTCAACTCTCCAAAGCAGTCTAACGTGGAAATAGACTTAAATGCAAATACTTTCAAAATAGTTTTATAAGTGCAAAGGAGTGTCCAGAGTCTATCCCTAGAGGCAGCCTACAGGAAAAGTGAGAGCCTCTGCCTAGGGAGATATAGTGGGCCTCCCTGGAAGAAGCGGTATATGAATTAGTCACAGCATCACATGTAAAGCTTGTTCAAATGAAACACACCAGCCCAGTCCCATTTTGAGACAACCCTGCCAACCTACACACATTTATGAGTAAGTAGGAGGCGCTACTTGATCAAGGGCCTGCTGCCATGGCTTCTGTCTGGGGCTCTCGTGGGACCCATTCCCTACTGTCCTACTGGGGAGGGCTCTATGGGGTCGATTCCTCCACAGAAAAATGAAATTGATGAAGGGGTTCTTGGCCGGCCACCCAGATTTGGCACTTTGTTTGGATCACTTTCTGAACTTGTTGCTAAGCCCAAAAGAAAAGAAAAGATAGTAAGAAAAACTACATAGCTTGCAGGCTTGATTAAGTGGTGGCCGGGCAAGGCTCGTTTGAGTGTTGGAAACACAGCCTGTCCCATGGTGCTTCTCATCTCTTGCAAACTAGAGCCTTGGAGTCCGAGTCAAAACAACAGGAGAGTGTCTGATTTCCTTTAACTCCCTCCAGTAGGCATTGTAAACCCTCTTAGGGAGAGGGGAGACTCAGGGATTAAGATCATCTCTTGCCCATGCCCTGGCCCCCGCAATCTGATGTTATTAGGAAGGCTTGGTTTGATGGAGGGTTAGTACCTCTATAAATTTCTCGATATGTTCTGCACAGCCTTTCACATTGTCCGGAAAAATCTATGTGCCTCCGACACCCCTCACACCCATGCCCAAGCTCCATCCTCCTCGGGTAAAAATATGATAATTGCAAAGGAACCCTATTGTAGCTTTCCCTCCCTGGAGGTTGGGAGCAAGCTGTCTGAATCTGATTATGAGTTGAAAAGCCCTTTCCTTATTAAAATAACAACACACAAAGAAATGCAGGATTCCTTTGGTAGCATTCAGAAGTCATCTGTTTGTTTTGTCTGCCCCCAACTGGGTAGTTTGCAACACACAACTAATCTTAGAAATAGCTTAGTTCAATTTAAAGGCGATTTAATACTCAACCGGTGGCCTGCCTATGGGATTCAGTGTTCCGTAAAGGTAGAAATATTGAAAATATCTGTCATCAGATTTAAAACAGGGTAGGACAAGATGCACAAGTAAGCAGCTAGGATAGAAGCAATGTGATTTCCGTAACCCTTGCCAGCCCTGGTATCTTCAGGTCTTCTCCCTCTCCCTCCTGTGGCCTCCTGAATGTCTCCTTCACCCCTTCCCATATGATGCCGTTTACCTTGTCATTCGCGCATCCCCCTGAAGTTTGGTGGAGTGCGTGAGCACTGTCTGTCCTTTTTCCAAGTACCCCATCTCAGTGGAATAGTCCATCCTGGCCCACCAGCTAGTGTTGTGAGAAAGGGGCACAGTCCCTCCAGCCCGGTGAAACTACATCTGTGTAACCCACCCTTCCCCTTCCTGCACTGCCTCTCCTCCTCTCCCCCTCTGACTTGGTCTAAAGGGGCAATGGATTGGGTGGCACTAGTAAATGACCTAGAAAGAAAAGAACAAAAGCCAATCTCAGCTCCCTGGTCCAAAATCAATGCTCACTCCCACTCCCTGTCAGACCGCTGCTCTAGTCTGGCTAGGCAGCTTTGTAAGCTCAGTGGCGCTTTCCACCCTCTGAACAAAACAACAAAGTATGTCCCGAGTGAATCAACGAGTTTCGGGTCTGGTACAAGTCATTCTGCCCTAAATAGGACTCTACTTCTTCCACCATTTGTCAACACCATCTATATGCTAAGCATTGTGTACGGATTAGGCTGTGATGAATAGGAGGGCCTCCAAGCCTGGTTAGGGGGAGACACACACAAATAAATAATTTTCAAATGCCAAGGGCAAGTGTCCTCGCAGAGCTGTGTCCGAAACGGTGGCGGCTCCATGGGCTGGGGAAGGTAGCCGTTCTCGTGCAAAAGTCAAGAAAGGCTTCTTGGAGAAGGTAAACTCTGGAGCCTGGCCTTGGTGGAAGATGAGAAACTCAACAGATGGTGGAGGGAAGAGAGGGTGTTCCAGGCAAAGGGAACTGCATGAGAGAAAAAGTACAGGCTAATCTCTGGAATGGCAGAAAATTTGAGTTCGGGGTCAGATGGTGCAAATTTCTCTACTGCTGAATTAAACCTGCTCCTGCATCGTTCCCATTATAATTATTTTAGCTTATTCGCTTTTCTGTGTTTTCCGTTATTTTTTTTTTTTAAGTAATGAGCTCCTGTTACTTTATATTAAGAAAAAAAAAGAACCTTAATGATAAAGGAAAAAAGTTCAGGATCTGCAGTTGGGGATGAAAGGCTGTTTTTACTTGTGGTGCTTTCCAATTAGTGCCGCTTTGATGCTTGCCCAAGCAAATCACTGCGAGAAAGCCAAGGGAATCCCCTCCCCCACCACCCGGGAAGGGGACGCTCCTCTTGAGGACGGTGGGAGCCCTCCAGGGGAGATCACATGCACCCAGCCTCAATATTTCAAAATGGCTCGTGCATGCAAAGGGGCCCTGTCCTTTACTTCCACATTTAACACATTGAATAGAAAGCTCTATGAAGAGACTTTTTTTTTTTTCCTGAGCAAGCATTGGGTTTGCCCTAAGTGAGAGCCCTAGGCGCCACTACTTACATGCCAAGTGGTATGTTTGGCATGCACGTATTAGAATAAAGTGGAATTGGAATCAAAGAACATTCCCTTCAATCAAATTGTTTTTCCCATCCCAGGCAACTAATTGTCCGAAAGTTCTATTTTTTTTTTGCCTAGTGACAATTCCGTTGACCAGACTGCCTTAGTGCATGGGTGGAGGTTCTTTTGTTGTCTGTCATGGGCTACTAGCACAAAGAGAAGAAATCTGGCCTGAGTCCTATGTGGGTAATTAATATGTCACCTAATTTCGTTTCAGGTATCTTTCTTTAAAGAGAGAAATGGAAATATTCACCTTGCCTCCTTTTGAGATTATAAGCAGAGGGATAGGAGGCCTTATTTAAGGAAAGATAATAAAAGCGAAAGACCCTCCTTTCCTAGAAGGAGTTTAGGAGGAGGGACAAAGAAGAGGGGAAATGAGAGAGGCCCACTAAACTCGGTAGGAGGTAAACTGCTCCTGTCACACTCTGTTGCTCTCCGCCTGTGGTGTCAGAGGACACTATCACCTGTTGTCACTCTCTTTTGAAAAGCTCATTAGCTCTCCAACAGTTTTGAAAGGCTTTCTTCTAGCCTGCAGAATAGTGTGTCTGGATTTATTTTCAAAAAATCCAACTTTCTCTTGGGAGACCAAGGGCTAGTTTCCCTCCCACCGTGTACGGAAGGTTCCGAGGGAAGGAATGGCTGGTCCTGTAGTGCCAGTTTGTGGATGGTCTCACCCCTGGAGGCCCCAAGAGTTCTTTGAGAACCTGCATTCACTTCATTATTCTCAGGTGCTTTTCTAATCAAATGCACCATGGATTCTAACATGAATAATGTACACTGAGAACCAAAAAGAACTCCGTGAACTCGCCTGTCAAGGATAAGTTTTAGAGGAATAGACATAAAAAGCCTACTGGAGAGACAAGTCTAGAAGGAAATATGTCCAAATATTCACAGTGATCATCTGGCCAGTAGGACTATGAATAGGGTTTCTTTTCCCCCTTCTACCTTTCTGTATTTTCTAAATTCTCCACAGTGAGCATATGTTTCTTTTACAATGAGAGAGAAAACCAACAGGCCTTATTATAAAGGATGATGGAAGAAATAGATTTTTTTTAATATTTTTATTTATTTATTTGGCCAAGAGAGAGAGAGATCACAAGTAGGCAGAGAGAGGGGGGGACGTAGGCTCCCTGCCAATCAGAGAGCCCGATGCAGGGCTCGATCCCAGGACCCTGAGATCATGACCTGAGCCAAAGGCGGAGGCTTAACCCACTGAGCCACCCAGGTGCCCCAAGAAGAAATAGATTTTAATCATTGTTTGCAGCTCTTGGAAATTTCTTGACTCCCTCCTCGCCCATGCTTTTAGTTCACGCCAAGCCACATCTCTGGCCCTCTTGACTGTCTCTGTCCATTGCTCCAAGGGACACCCCTCCTCCTAGTAGACAAGCCTCTCTTCCTCTCAGCCCTTGTCTACCCTTTTTTGGGGTTATATCTCAATAAAGCTGGTCTAACGTACCTTTCATCCATTTGAAGTATATAATTCAAGTGTTCTTAATATAGTCATGGAATTGGGCAACCATCGCCAACATCAATTTTAGAACATTTTCATCACCTCAAAAGATGTCCCATGCCCTTTAGCTATCATTCCGCAGCCCTCCTCTCCGCCCCCCAAGCCCTAAGCAACCACTAATCTGCTTTCTGTCCCTATAGATTTTCCTATTCTGGACATTTCACATAAACGGAATCATACAATCTGTGTTCTTCCATGATGGGCTTCTTTCACTTAGCATAATGTTTTCAAGGTTCACCCATGATGCAACGTGTGTGAATACTCTATTCCTATGTAAGGCCAAATAATACTCCATTATATGGACTGTATATTTGTTTATCCCTTCATCAGTTGATGGACACCTGTCTGGTCCCACCTTTTGGCTGTTGTTAATAGCACTGCCAAGAGCATGCATATACATGTACTTCTTTGAGTACTCATTTGTGATTCTTTGGGGTATGTGCCTAGGAGCGGAATTGCTGCACCACATGGTAACATCTATACTTGACTTTGTAAGGAGCCACCAAACTGTTTTCCACAGCAGCTGCACCATTTTGTGTTCCCACCAACAATGTGAAGGCTCCACTTTCTCCATATCTTCAGCAACACTTGTCTATTTTATTTTACGGACTTTTTTTTTTTTATTACAGCCATCCTCATGGGTGTGAAGTGGCATCTCACTGTGGTTTTGATCTGCATTTCCCTGATGACTAATTGACATTTAACTGGACTTCATCTTGGATCCCCACATCTGGTTCTTACACATGAATCCCTTTGAAGGCCACCACTGTCCCACCAGGCAAAGACCATTCAGACTGCTTACCAGATTAGCCCAGGGGGTTACCCAACCCACTAGCTAGCTAGTCTTTGAAAAAAAAATGCCAGGGTAAATATGTAGGGAAAGAACATGGTTATGCTTATTAATACCCACCTCAAACAACGCAGGATTTATGCATCTTGCACGTAGAAAATAGTTACCTAGAATTTGAAAAAAATCAATTTTCTTGCATACTATCTGAAATATACTGTTTTTTTCATTAAATGTTCATATTCTACTGGCTTATAATAATGGTAATATTGACCATGATTAATGTTATGGGGAGATTACTTTGTGCCAGGGACTATGCTCAACACTTTACAGGCATTGTCTCAATCATCACAGCAACCTATCATTAGCTTCATTTTAAAGTCAGGGAAACTTAAGGCTTCACCACCAAGTAAGTGAGGAAGTAGCTGGCATTTGACACTTATGTGGGTCAGACTCCAAAATCAGTGCTCTTACCTACTACTCCTAACAGGTTTTCAGGGGCTGTTCTGAGACTCCAACCATCATTATAGCATGCTTGGTAAATGAAACTGTGTTCTGAATTCAAAACAATTCATCCAGCAGCAAGTTTTTCAAACACAATCTCTTCCTAGGTCCATCCTGTGTGTCCTCTGGCAGTAATGAGTACTCTGTGACATGGGATGGCCTTTTGTGTCTCCAAGTTACCTTGCTCAAATTTCAAAGAGATTCCCCTGAGTTCTAGAATTTGATGACCCAGATTGTGTTCACATTATTCACATTCTTTGCGGTTTTCTTAGACATTTAACTTGACCCCGCCAAGTAATATCCTTCCATGCTAAAGTGGGAGGGCTTGTGTTTACGGCAGCCCCTCATCCCCCAGATGTTTAGACGGACCCTCTCTGAATCTTCTCCGGCTTGCCAGTGATCTTTATGATCAGCTCAGAAAGCTGCAAGGGTTCAGGGGCTGGGAGAAGTTCAGAGTGTTTTTTTGTTTTTTGTTTTTGGTTTTGGTTTTGGTTTCTTTTAACTTCTAGGGAAGTCAAATTGGAAAGCTTTGCCATGAGTTCGATTTTTCTTGCCATGTGCTTATCTTAGAGAGAGTTCAGAGGTAGGAGGAGGCCTAAGGGAAGCTCTTTCATTAAAGAGCAGGCCATCACCTCCCATAGACTAATGGCCATATTCCATTTCTTCATGGAGTGGGGGGAATTACTCAGCCTCAGCCTTTACTCTTTTGGTTTCCACTCTGGGGAACTGTATTATTACCTTGTAAAACAGAACATCTCTCCTATTAGCGTTAATTGAACCCATCTTTTTCCTGTTAGAAACTATAATGTTGACTTTTATTTTCAGAGCCCTGGATGGAACCTCTTCACTTTTGAGGTTGACAGAGCTCAGCCACCAGCAGTAGGCTGTGAGGGGGTTTGAGCATAGCAGGAAGCAACTGCTGGGGTATTGGGGGTTATATATAGCCCAATAAGCTGTCGTGAGTTGTTCTGTCCGTCACCCTGGCTTTGCTGTGACCTGAGTCTTTGTGAAAATGTGCTGAGTATTATAAGTGCTCTCCCTCTTCTAAATCATCAGTTGAAATGAATTGTTTGAGGGTAATAAAGTGGAAAAATGCAAGAAAATAATTTCCACCAGGCTTTCTTTTTTGGCCAGATCTGAAAACAACCCCCAGAGGCCTGTATATCAGGCTAGTCCATTCTTAGCCTGGAGACAGTATTGAATAATTACTCCACTGCCAGCAAATTCCCTGGCCGAAGTCTCCAAAAACTTAGTAGAGACTTAAGAAAGACCTGGTTATGAAGAACACTTTAACTTGTTTCTACCAAGAACATTGCTTGAGAAAAATAAAGAGTATTTTATTTGTTTGTTTACCATTGGACATCTGTTGTATAGATAATTTAATATTTCTTTATAAGCATATCCAGTCCTCTCCAGTCTATAGGGTCTTATTTTGTGTGTCCATGTGCAGCTAAAAAAAAGATAATAGGTTAGAAATTTCCCTGGGTATTTATGTGTGTGTGTTTATACCTATTTGCATATATAATGTACTTGCTCTCTTCTTCTCTCTCTCTCTCTCTCTCTCTTGCTCTGGCTCTCTCCGCACCCCACATATTTGTCTTATAGGTAGCATAAAAGCCAAAGCAAATAAATAGTAAAATATACCAGGATCCACTCCCTCTTGTCTCCCACCCACCCCCTCCATAGTTATCACAATATATAGACAAAGAACAAAGAAACCTTCCTCCTCTGGCAGATATGAGTTTCTCTGACTCTATTGTCAGGAGAATTTCATAGAGTGTATACTGCTCTGAGCACCCTGTAATTCTGATCTGCAACTATTAGCCCGGGCCTATATGGAAAGGGGCCATCTCTAGGGTAATAGCATTGTAAATTACAATCAATGCACTCAATTACACCCAGAAACCAAAAGATACGTAGTGCTCCAGCATGCCTTGTAATCAGCACCTTTGAGAATGGAGGTAACCGCATTCTGAACAAAAAATGGAAGCCGAACACGTAAGAAAATGAATGTTGGAATTAAATCATCCTTCTGATAGGAGCAGTACCTTATATGGCAAGCAACTTTTTTTTTTCCTAATATCATTTTATTGATTTAAAAAGAAAACCTAAATTGTGGCCTTGTAACCAAGAATGTCTTAAAATCATTTATGGCTCTAATCAGCCTGGCAGAGCCTTTCTGTCATGCTGATAAGGAAATTAAACTTTCCTCATACTGGGTTTACTTGCCTCTTATGCGCAGATGCTTTCTCTTTTCTTTCAGGGAACTAATTCAGAAGTTGAAGTCTTTCATCAGCTTCTATAATGCTTTGCCTGGCTACGTCTGCAGCCACAGCCCCGTGGCTGAAAACGACACTCTTTGCTGGAATGGACAAGAACTCGTGGAGAGGTAATATTTTTTTGAATGTTAAATATAACAGTGTTTGTGAAATATTCATCGTATGTCCATCTCAAGATTGGTTATGTCTTCTCTCTACCTTCATTAACTTCACAAGAAACATTCTAGAAAAAGCATACACGTGAGCATTTGTGACACACCCTTAGAGAATTTACAGACTTTGAAACACGTAAAGTACTGTGTATTCAGGGACATTTTACCAGGAGTACAGCATCAAACAGCAGCCCCCGCCTTTTTTTTTTTTTTTTTTTTTTTGTCTTTGGCTTCTTCCATTTCCCCTTTATGTGGACCCTTATTTATTTATTGGTTTGAAGAAATCATATACACACTAATCGTTATCGTTTAGTGAGAGTTAACTATGTATGAAGCACCGTACCGAGTGCTTGTCTATATTAACTCTCTTTATTCTTACATCAATCCTCGGAAGTAAATGCCACTATTTTTCCCCATTTTATAGATGAAGATGGAGGAGAGAAGGATGGGGAGGGGAGAAGGAGTACCATTTCACTGAGTGATGTTGCTGAAATGGTTGATCATTGAGTGTTAGTATAATCTGTGCCAACATTTGTCATCTGTGAAGAATTTGCTCACCACTGGGAAGGAAATAATATATATTCATTTATTCAGTAAATATTTACTGAGCACCTTCTAAGCACCAGTCATGTTGAAGTACACAAAATAAGAAATTTTCCTGTCCTCCCAGAGCTCTCATTCTAGTGGACTAATGCCACTCCTGACCTCCATTGCTTCCCATGTGTAAGGAATAGTTTGGGATTAAGGGATGAAATCAGGAGGGTAGAATGCTTAGAAAACCACGGGTCACTGATGAACAGGCTTCTGAAACTATTTGTCCAAGTGGTAGCATCTTGTCGAGGAGAATATAGAAGATGCTTGAACTCGAGTTCTGAATCTTTTACTAATGAGTCGCTTAACCTGGGGCAAGTGACTTAATCTCTCTGGGCCATGGTTTCCCCATCTAAAAAGTGAGATGGTTGGATTAGAACCTTCTAGCTCTGGCAGGCTGTGGGGGTTTTTCACTTACCAGTTCATTCATTCATACATCCATTCATTCATACATTCATTCATACATTTATGTTTTGAGATACTGTGGGTTAGGCACCAAGGGATACGAGTTATCCTAACCCTGGTTAGGTACCAAGGATATGAGGCTGAAGACAGGAAGTTACCTGCTTGGAGGAGTTTACAATCTAGTGGGAACCAGCATCAGGGCATGGGATAATTAGTCATGATGCTAAATGGAATGAATTAGCAATTAATATAATGGGCTAGAGGAAAGCTTTGGAGCCAGATGAACCTGGGTTTGCTTCTCAGTCTTGCTACTTACGGTGTGGGGCATTGTTGAGTGGGTCACTCAACCTAGAAAGTCCCAAGGCCCTCTTCCATAAGGAAAGGCATCTCACAG
Organism: Enhydra lutris kenyoni; assembly: GCF_002288905.1. Classification (NCBI taxonomy): domain Eukaryota; kingdom Metazoa; phylum Chordata; class Mammalia; order Carnivora; family Mustelidae; genus Enhydra; species Enhydra lutris. The sequence continues at coordinate 1,662,361 of NW_019154173.1, forward strand.
GGTTGTTGTCACCGTTAGGTGAGGTCATAAGCGTCAAGTCCGTAGCAGACTGGCCTATACCAGAAGCTCAGTTCACGTTCCTCCTCTTCCTTCTCCCTTTCTCCCTTCCCCCTCAATCCCTCCTCTTCCCTGCACAAGGCAAAACACATGCCTGAAAACAGCTTGTTTCTCAACTAAACTGTTTTACTGAGCTGGGACAGTGAGAATGAGGTGCTAATGGGATGAGACATTGAACTTGCATGGAGATAGACTTCCCTCCAGCAAATGTGAATCAGGCTACGGAGATTAATGGCCCCCATGCATCTACTCTACTCTGGAGAAATAGTATATATTTATTATCCTCAAAACTCATCAGGATCTAAGTAGAATCATGAAAATGTACTTAACTATTATGACATATTTTTTTTAAATTGTCAGAAAAAAGCAGTCAGTGTTTGGCTTTATCAAAAGCAGATGCTGTAAAACAGGTATAAACAATATAATCCTTGAAAAAGAAAATGCCCACTGGTCAAATATGTAGTTCTTACATAAGCTTCAAGAGAAACCATTGCAGTAACTTACCCACTGGGATGTTAATATTGTAAAAAATGAACAATTCCTGAAAACTAATTTGTTTTAAGCAGCATATCTCCTAACCATGGTCTGTTCTTAAAGAGGAAATGTTAGTTAGTGATATATTTATTTGCTAATGTATTCATTCATTTCTTTATTCACTTAATAAGTATTTGAGCACCTACTACATTTCAAGTGTAAATATGGGTTTCTTTATTGTTGTGATTATTTAAGGCAAATGTTGGAATCCTGTTGGATATAATCAGATGATCCAATTTTAATTTATTCAAAGAAATTTCTTCCCAGGCCTGTTTTTCGAATTAGCGGGATTTTAAAAATCAAATTTGGCGAATATAAACTACTTCATGCCTGGTATGCTTTCTTGAAGGATGTTGCTCGAGAACCAAGAAAGTCCTCCCCTATCAAATGGTGGAATCCCAAGCCTGCTAAATTTGAATGAGTCTAAAAATTAGCCAAATGCACTTTTGCACCATTAAAATAATTTTGTTAACTGAAGTTTTTTGGTTTAATTTGCTGTTTTTAAATATTTCAGGGTATCAAACAAAATAATAAAACAAATGGTATAGTATAGAGAAAAAAGGTTATTTCAAATCCATTATTTATATTTCTGAACAATCTATTGTTTTAAAACAATTTTTATTGTTGACATGTGTTATCCAGGGAGGGAGTGAGATGGAAGGGAGGGACAGAGAGAGGGATGGAAGAGAGGAAGGAAATCAAACATATCTGTAGACAGTTTAAGGGTACTATAAGCCAGGAAGTGACTCTTCCTTGGGTAGTAACCTCAGGTTATAATTAACCTACACTTAAATTACTGACGTAATGCGATGATGAGACTAGGGAATAGTGTCAAACTAGATTTTTTTTAAAATTACTCAGGAATATACATTTAATCATAGGATGTTCTGTAGCCCATGGACGTTAATAAAGATTAGCTTCACACTGCACGTCTCATCTATAGTGAAACCTCTTTCCAGAGCTTTCCATTGAATTTCTCATTTCGTTCAGTCTTAAATAACAGTTGCCACTTCACACTGTCCAATCAGTTGTAACCTTGTTATCTTTACAGATTGGGTTTGTAGTCTTTTCAAAGTATTTTACTTTTAGTCAAGAAAACTTATGAAAATCAAGGATCCTGAGAGGAAACGAAACTTATCAGTGGAGACACCCGATTAAAAGGAAAATATCGATGCTAAGGAAAATATGGATCAATATCCATGACAGCTGGGGCGTCAGAACCATTTGTACCCTCCTTCTATGAATGTCCATACAGACACTCAACTTTCCAGGAACTCGACAAGTCACTATTTCTCTAAATAGGGCTATGTTTCACATCCATTCAATTGTTAGCTCTTATGAAACCAATCAATTGAAATACGAAAGAAGAGAATGTTTTCACAGATCTAGTCCGAGGGAGTACCATGGAAGCCTGTCATTTATCCTCCCCGCCACAACCCTCCCCATCTCCCCATCTTGGTTTGAGATAAAGATTGGCTCCAGGATTTAGCTGAGAAATCTTGGAATTAGCAAACTTGGCTTGTGCGATGTACACTCTTCTGAGCTACCATGGATCCTACAGGCAAAGATTTCCTGCAGTTGCCAAAGGCGGAAGATTCTCCATTTTTTGCCTTTGTGGAACTACAGAGAATTTCAGAGCATTTCTGAAAGCGAGAGAAACATAAAGGATCCCATGGGAGGAAGTTAACACTGGGCTTAACAACAGGTAACCGTGGGCTTTGCCTGCATTGGCATTGAAAATACCTATAGGAAGAGTGAGCAGCTTTTAGTAAATACATCCCCATATGCCCTCCTCATACCCCCTTTCGGGACTGTTAGGCCCAACTTCTAGATCACGGACTAAAACTTTTATTCTTCTTCTGGATGGTTTGATACCATCTGGAAGGTAAGCCCCATTTTACCATTGAATCAAGTTCATCTTTAAGTTAGTGTAACAGAAACTACTTTAATTTATACCTGTACAGAAACTGCTAGTCAGAGAGAAAAGAGTGCTATCTCGTCTGGACATGGAGCATCTAATAATTCAAGTTCATCCAACCAAGATGGAGCATGTCTTATATATGTGGGGGCGTAGTAAGAAGTAGAATCCAGTGCCTGCTTCTGCTGAGGAGCTTACAACTTAATGAGAAGAAAGGAAAAATAATCAGCCGGTCTCTTTCCCCAGGAGTCCAGGGAGAGTTCCCTTCAGAGGCATCAAAGCAGAGGCTCTACCCATCTGTGTGTGTGTTATTGATGTGAAATTCACATAAGAGGAACCGTTCTGAGGTATACAATTTGGTGGTGACATTCTGTACATTTGCAATGTTGTATAATCACCACCTCGGTCTGGTTTTAAGACTTTTCCATCGCTCCAGAAAGAGAGCTTGTACTCATTAGCAGTCACTCCCCACTCCCTGCCTCCCTTAGCCCCTGGCACCCAACAGTCCGCTTTCCGTCTCTATGGATTTACCTATGCTGGATGTCCCGTACAAATAGAATCATTGACTTAGCATAATGTTTTTAAGGTTCATCCGAGTTGTAGCATGGATCAGTACTCTGTTCCTTTTTGTGGCCAAATAATATTTCATTTCATTGTCCAGATGTAGCACATGTTGTGTATCTACTTGTCAATTTTATCCCCGCATTTATGTGACCCCCAAGCAACCACTGCTCTATCAGGCTCTGCCCACCACCTCTGGATTCACTATGGCTCACCCTTAAGGGTGAGGACGACAGGGCAGCCAAACCTTCAGGCCTCCCAGCCCCGACATCTTTGACCACCACCTAAAGGCTAGCCTCTCCCTCACCTCTCCCGTTTTTTTATATCCCTTTGCAATTCATTTTCTCAGTCTTTTTTCTCAGCCCTGTGTGTGCGGTCAACCAGCCTCTCCTTCAATCAGCACACCTCCCGTACAGTTTGATGCTTCCCTAGTGACTTTGCGGCTCCTTAGTTCTATATATACAAGCGCTTATACTTTGTGGCATGACGTCTTCGTCCCCTTTGTGATTCAGTCCTGGCTGCTCCAGAATATTGCTGGTATCTTCTTGACAGTCCTACAAAGCCACTTCTGCCCATTATGACTCAGTAGATCCATCTCGTGTTTTCTCAGGATGACTCTGGGACTCTCGGTGGCGTACGTGAGGCACCTGGCATTAGAGAAATAAACTCCCTGAGATTGGCAGGGAAAATTTCACTGCAGGTGACTCCCCTCCCTCCTCTGTGATCTCACCTCCCATTTCACCTGAGAGATTATATATGCACACGCCCACCCACCGTGAATTCTCCTTTATTTCCTCTGATCAAACAAGTCTTCCAGTGTTCATAATGCCTCTTCAGAATTCCTCTGCTTAGTTGGAAAGGCAGAAGCAGGAATACACAAAGCAATTATCTTAGTTCTCAAGGGGTTTTGCTCTTGTCTCAAGACCTGTTGAATGTTGCAGAAAAGGAGGGTAAGGAGATTGTTTCTCTCTGTCTTCTGCTGGGTTGGGGGCGTAGACTGTGGTGTATCAATCAGTGGTAATGAATGTACGATCCCCGAATACCCAAAATCTGCCGTAAGCAATATAATTCTAAAGATGAGAGCAATAAGGGGCACCCGGCTGGCTCAGTCAGTGGAGCATGGAACTCCTGGTCTCAGGGTTGTGGGTTTGAGCCCCACATTGGGTGTAGAGATAACTTTGCAAAATAAATTCATGAGTAATCTTAAAAATGAGAGTAACAGAATGGTTTCTTCTGCCCCTGTAATCTAGAAAAGGTGAGGTTGTTTTCATGATGTACTTATTTTAAGAATGCTGTGTTTTGAGGACTTTGGTGGAGAGGGACCAATTCCTAGCACCAACAAGTTGTTCCCTGGTGTACAGAACAAAACGGGAAGAATTTCAGAGCCTTCACGCCGATGGCAAAGGAAAGAGGTGAAGATAAGACTTATATGCCACAGTGTACACATGCACAGACAGACACACAGATGCACACCCACAGCTTACCATGATCACATCCGAATAGGCGGCTAGTGATACAGAGCAGGCACTATCCGTACCTCCCAGGCTCTCTAGCTAGAACAGGTTATTTGTTATTTGGGTTTTACTTCTCTGTTTTTGGCTTTATGTGGTGGCTTTTCTCCAAATGGCTCAAGGCCATGTACCTAGACCTTTATTTTTTGAACAAGATTTTATTTTATTTTTTTTTTAAGATTTTTTATTTATTTATTTGACAGACAGAGATCACAAGTAGGCAGAGAGGGAGGAGGAAGCAGGCTCCCTGCCGAGCAGAAAGCCCGATGTGGGGCTCGATCCCAGGACCCTGGGATTATGACCTGAGCCGAAGGCAGAGGCTTTAACCCACTGAGCCACCCAGGCACCCCAACAAGATTTTATTTTTAAGTCATCTCTACACCTGACGTGGGGGGTGAACTCACAACCTGGAAATCAAAAGCTGCACTCTCCAATGACTGAGAAAGCCAGGCGCCCCCGTACAACCTCAAATATGGGATATCCCACAGAAGCACCAATGGGGAAGTTGATATATGAGGCAGAATACAGAGCCAGGAGGACGGGGACACAGGAAAGAAAGTAAACAATGGATAACGCACACAATATTCAAAGCCTTGAGTCAGGTCCTAAAGTCGTTGGATTCCAAGTCTGTGTCGACACAAGCCAGACTAAAATCTTGCTGGGGCCAAGGCACAGTGGCTCTTCCTAGCAGCCCCTGTGGTGAGGGTTTGAGAGTTAGACCCTGAAGTACAGTCTTTCAGCATCCAAGGCTTTTCTTTTCGTGGCTCCTTCTCCCCTTGGCCACTAACCCAAGGGGGAGCTCTGCTGACAAAAGCCTGGCAAGAGTGGAGAAGGTTGGTCTTACCAATGCCAAGTTCTGCAGTTCTTGCCGCCATCAGACGTTGTTGGATTTCATTTCTGCTTCCGTTTTCCTGGAAGCAGGGACATGACACTTGATTCTTTCTGATGTGGGGAATTGTCATGTTGGCCTGAGTGCACGCCCTGGAATGAAGGTCCTGGAGCATCATACTGCTTGCTGGGATGGTAGCTCGCATCTCCCACCTTGCTTCACGGAAGTCACAACTGTTCACAGAGAGGCTTGCAAGGACAAATGAGTCCTATAGAAATGACTTCATTTGGTATAGCATGAAATGTTGATGGCAGCTCAAGGTTTTTTTTTAAATCCTGGTAAGATGAGGGGCGCCTGGGTGGCTCAGTCGGTGAAGCATCTGCCTTTGGCTCAGGTCATGGTCTCAGGGTCCTGGGTTCGAGCCTCATGTTGGGCTCCCTGCTCAGCAGGGGAATCTGCTTCTCCCTCTCCCCCTGCCCTTCCCTGCCATGCTTTTGCGCACACATTCTCGCTCTTTCTCTCTCTCAAATAAATAAAATCTTTTTTTTAAAACCCTGGTAAGGTTCGAGACAGATACGTTTGGAGTGTACCCCCACCTAATAATCCCTCTAGGAGATTAGATTGGCATATTTTTCATCAGAGCTTTATGTCAAAAGTAGTGTTTGGTGACAGGTATTTTTCAGGACCTACTCCATGGCAATATGTGATATTTATCCCTTAAGATTATGGTGTCGCATACAGTAGCTCTACCTTCAGAATTGAGTGAGGAAAAACCCAGCTCATCCTACTGACTGACAGCTTCACATGGCGTGCTGTGTTTGGGATGGGCTGTCCTTTACTACCATCGCATCTGAAGTGGCAGGGGACGTTGTCATGGCCCAGTATTGATGTTTGTCACCACCTGGTGAAGGCTCAGGGCTTATTACTATGAAGAGATTGTGTCCTACTAGTACTGATGCCGGCCCCTCCTGTGCTCAGTTGGACCATTTCTTTATATGGAGAATGTTAGGGGGCCTTCAAGGCCGGTCTCGGAATATCTGTTCCTTGACAATTAAGTACCCCCTCACAATCTCCCTTCGAAATGTGATTCTGATGGTAGGTAAGGCTTGTCTCCTCTTATGATCATGACTCAATGCACCAGAGCTCTTTGAGCCTTGAAGGCTTGAGAGAGGTGTCACCGAAGGACTATCATGGCTTTTAAGAAATTAGTAACATACTAGAGTCTGTCTGCTCTTTCAATCTTATTACCTCCTTCAGAGCAAGTGCGTTGATGGGTCAGAGACTGATTATGTAGATGACGCCTATCCTCAAAACCTTTCCTACCTCTTCTTTGGGAAAAGCCTTGGGGGCCTATGGTCTTCAGTGGAGAGGATCATAGTAAGAAGACCCTGAGGGGTCAGTAAACGTGACCCAGATGACTGGTGCATCTTGGGAAGAATATAGTCTTTAGAATGATACAGTTGGAGATTTCATTTAATTTTTTATTTAAATTCGATTAGCTAATATGCAGTGCATGATTAGTTTCAGAGGCAGAGTTCAGTAATTCATCAGTTGCATAGAACACCCAGTGCTCATCATACCCCGTGCCCTCCTTCATGCCCATCAGCCAGTAATCCCATCCCCCCCTCGGCCCCCCCAGCAACCCCGTTTGTTTCCTAGAGTTAAGAGTCTCTTATGGTTTGTCTCCCTCTCTGATTTTGTCCTGTTTCATTGTTCCCTCCCTTCCCCTATGATCCTCTGTTTTGTTTCTTAAATTCCACATAAGTGAGATCATAGGATAATTGTCTTTCTCTGACTGACTTATTTTGCTCAGCCTAACATCCTCTAGTTCCATCAGAGGGAGATTTTAATTTTGGTTCGGACACTGTGTGCTTCGGGCAAGTTATTGGACATCAGGTTCTGTTACCAGGGGTGCCTGGGTGGCTCAGTCGGTTAGGCATCTGCCTTCAGCTCAGGTCATGATCCCAGGGTGCTGGGATCGAGTCCTACATCAGGTTCCTTGATCAGCAGGAGCCTGCTTCTTCCTCTGCTTGTGCTCTCTGTCTCTCTCTGACAAATAAATTCAAAAAATCTTTAAAAGAAATTCTGTTACCAGATTTGTAAGATGGGGATGATACTGTACAGTAAAGATGTGTTCCAGCATGTAGGCACTGAATAAATGATAGCCTTGCATCATTATCGTTTGGTTGAGCAAGTCAGGTAAATGTCAAGAGCAAGGGTAAAGAAGTGTAGGCCATTCTTTCTATAAAAGTAAACTGGATCTGGGAGAAATATCTATAAGTCTTTTGGAAGCTGACTCTTTTTTTTTAATATTACTTTTTTTGTTAATTTAATTTATTTTTTTATTTTTTATAAACATATATTTTTATCCCCAGGGGTACAGGTCTGTGAATCCCCAGGTTTACACACTTCACAGCACTCACCATAACACATACCCTCCCCAATGTCCATAACCCCACCCCCCTTCTCCTAACCCCCCTCCCCCCAGCAACCCTCAGTTTGTTTTGTGAGATTAAGAGTCACTTATGGTTTGTCTCCCTCCCAATCCCATCTTGTTTCATTTATTCTTCTCCTACCCCCTTAACCCCCCATGTTGCATCTCCACTTCCTCATATCAGGGAGATCATATGATAGTTGTCTTTCTCTGATTGACTTATTTCGCTAAGCATGATACCCTCTAGTTCCATCCACGTCATCGCAAATGGCATGATTTCATTTCTTTTGATGGCTGCATAGTATTCCATTGTGTATATATACCACATCTTCTTTATCCATTCATCTGTTGATGGACATCTAAGTTCTTTCCATAGTTTGGAAGCCGACTCTTGAATGGGATAGCTGATCAAACATGTTGGTACTTCTGGTAGTTAGACACTCAGTATCAAAGAAAATAGACTCTTGAGACTTGGTTGTGTGAAAGACGGAAAAGTCTGTCAGGGAAGCCTCGCTTTGGAGCTTCCCATCAATGGGCCTTGCCCTCAGACCCCTCAGGCTTCTTTGATGATGTGACTGTCATGGTGGCCATGATTCTTCTCACCCTGCAGGCCACAGGAAGTGAACAGCAGGTGCCACTTCCCTGCTGTCCCTGGCCACAGTTCTTCCCCCAATGTACAAGTTCTTGGCAGCTTCTTTGAAAGAAGCTCAGCTCTCCATGTTTTGTCCTTTCCTCCTATACTTAAGCAAGGGCACAATATCGTTTGAGTTTCTGATGACTTTTACTGATAGACATACAGCCAAACAGTTGGGGGTTAGCAAAAAGCACGCAGAAACAACTTTCAACATTACGTGGTGATCATAAGACCCAGCGTAGCCGTGGTTAAGCATATAACTTTGGCATCAGCCGGCCTGGGTTTGGATTTCTGCTCCAGTATGCACCAGCTCTTTCTCTTCCCTGAGTCCCTGTTTCCCCATCTGTACAATGGGGTTGATCATTTCTACCTTAACAGATTGTTGAGAGGGTTCAGAGGAATGGTGAAATGCAGAATATAGTGCCTGGAACACAGTAGGCCCTCAAGAAATGGTAGCTTCTATTTCTGTTGTTCAAAGAAGCCTATAAAAAGCCCCTTGCAATTCTTCCCTGGAAGATAGATGGAGCTAGGCCTGATTTTAGTTCCACTGAAAGACCCATTTTAATTCTTCAGGAAGATAGCTTCACACACTCCCTCTCATTTTTACCTTATTTCCTCTCCTTTCTTCGAAAACAAAACAAACTCCATCTTTGGTCCCAGTTGGTGCACACTTGGTTGGTGCACCTTGGTCCTGAGTGGTGGGCATTCGAGTCCCCTGGAGATCACGTGAGAATTGTTTGCATCTGGGGCTACATACCGGGCTGGCCTTCCTCCCTACACAGTGCGTGTTTTATAGCAAATGTGGCCTAAAGGGCTCTTCCTAGGGTTTCCTACTTACGATCGACACAGGGAATCTTCCTCGAGTACTTACATCAGAAACCAGGACGGGTCTAGTTACAGGTCAGGTTGAGTTGCCCAAGGCTCTAATGTCCCTTCTGTTACCCTTGGCTTCACCTTTGTGGAAAAGGAGAGAGAGCATTAAAATCAGTTCTGATCTCCCAATTTCTTGAGCTGATGAATTTTATTCTTTTATGGGAGCATGGCTCTCATCCTTGGCTTTGTCGCCTTTATAATGAACTTGCATTTCCCGTGAAGGAAAACATTTTAATTGGTGGCTTCAGTGTCACAGGCTTCCTTTGCCCTCTCATATTTTAGTGACCCCCATATCGGGTGATCTCTAAAACCACCCAGACCGTGAGCCCTTGCCTGGTTTGGGCCTCTCATTTGCACAGCTTCAGGCCCAGAGTTGGGCTCTCGGATTCGGATGGGAGAGACAGGTAGGAGGGTTGTGCTCCACAAGAACTCGGGCTGAAAACCTAATCTCCAAATAATCCTAGAGAAGACAAAGCCAAAGACTATTCTAGAAGGGGCCAGAAAAAGAGCTCTTACACCTACCTATCATTAACTCCACGGCATCTCTGCTAAGGAGCCAGAATCCTCCTGCCCCATGCCCTCGTCTGGGTTTAGGACCCCTCAGCCCCTGGGTGTCCCTCAAGGCTGGCCCCAGTTACCCTGTATGGGGAGATTTTACCCATGTTTGTCATGTTCTACTAGCTCCTTCTCCCTACATATCCTCATTGCTTAGGTGCCCCCGCCACAGATTAACCTCTCCAAATGTGTTTATTGAACTCAGTGGATGAACCAACGAACAGAATTGAGGCCCTGCAAACCTGAGTACCAGATCTGGCTTCCCCGCCCGGTCGCTGTGCGCCTTTGGGTGGACTACTACAGTTCTCTCGGTTTTGTCTTCTTCTGTGAGACTGTGAAATGAATGCCTTCTCCTCACTCCCTCCGTAGGGTTGCTGCGAGGCTCCAACAAGAAAATGCATTTGAAATAGCTTTGAAAATTATGAAGCGCCCTGCATTTACTAGGTATTAATGTAGGAAAACGTAGACCAGATATGGCGGGAAGTTCTGCCCTGAATGAATGGAACTGTGTTGGCTTAATTAACGCAGCATTACTGGGCTCCCTTCACAAAGGCTTTAACAGCTTCCTGAATCTCTCCCCTCCACCTCTCTGTATCTTTCCAGACATATTACTTTATAATTTTTTTTTCTTGAAGCAAAGCCACCTATCCCCACAGATTCTATTCTTAAACAAGTCAGTCCATGGTGCTGAAGAAACTGGTCGGCCCTGGGTAAGGAAATACTTGGAGAGATTGCTAGTGTCAGTTTAAATTAATGAAAAGTCTGAATGACAAGCCGTTTTAAAATAAATGTAGTTTTATTACTTTCGAACACATGTAATAACAGCCCTGGGACTACAACCTAGAGAAAGATAGCCTGCGTCAGAGAATCAAAGCAAATAAATACGAGTCCCCGTGATAATGAGCCTATTACTGGGAGAATGTCCTGCTGAAGACCAGCATCTTCAAATTGGCTCACGTTCTCCTGGGGAAATTCATTCATTTAAGAAATGCTTTTACCCCTCTCCCTTCATAGATATGAGGAAAGCCCCATTAAAAAGCGCTACACTTGGGCTGCCTGGGCGGCTCTGTCAGTGAAGCATACGATTCCAGATTTCGGCTCAGGTCCTGATCTCAGAGTCGTGGGATTGAGTCTTGCGTTGGACTCCGTGCTCAGCACAGAATCTGCTTGAAGTTCACTCTCTCCCTCTGCCCCTCCCCCACTCACTTTCTCACTCTCTCTCTTTCTCTCTCCCTCTCTCCAAAATAAGTAGATAAATAAAGTCTTTAAAAAACAAAACAAAACCAGCTTTTGCAAATGCCGGTGGATGGCATCTAGCAGCAGCCCTCTGCACTGTGGCCCTAAGAAATAGTAGTCCCAAACAGCAAACACCCCGTGGCCTCTACAGGGACCCACTTGTCCCAGGCTGTCCATGACTTCTCCTTTTGGGGCACAGAGGATTCTGAGTGCTCAGTCCCCGGCAAAGCGACACAACTGGTCACCCACTAAGTATGGACAGAATGTGCAGTGGTACGGGGTTTCCTGGAGGGATGAAGGCAGGTGGGGGGAACGGCAGCTCACTCTTTCTGTTGGTCTTTCTGCCTTCACTTTGGAACTTCTCTTACAGTTTCTTCCCTGAAACATGTCGATCCCATCTGTCTTCCCTGTGCCCCCCAAATCCTATCTAAGGGTGTAGCAAAATGTGAGAAAGTAGGATGGAGGCAGCAAAGATGGTTAGTGTTTATCGTAGCTGGCATGTCTATGGTGCTTCCCATGTACCAGGCACCATGCTGGGCACCTCGTGTAGATGCGCTGAAGTCATGGTTGCAGTAGCCTTCCAAGCTGGATGTTCTCATTACCCTACTTTTACCGATGAGGCTGAGTAATTACTCCAGACCCCCAGCACTAGGGAGATGGGATCCGAGCTCAGGTAGTCTGTGCCCCTCTACCCACAACACTGCCCTGCTTCTCAAATGCCCGTCTGCCTCCGAGGCTAGCCCTCCACTTCACCTCTACACACGAGGCTCCTATAATAAAGCCATCACCTGTGTGTCCCCTGTGGAGCTCTGGAGCCCTTGTAAGAAGAGAGCCTCTTAGCCTGGGGCCGGAAGTCCATCCAGCCTGGGTCCTAGGTCTACCCTGAACTGTTGTGTGACCTTGGACAAGTCACTGCCCTTCAGCTTTTTCTCTGATTTATAAAATGAAGGAGCTGGACGAAGTGACCTTGAAAGCTCTTTCCAGTTCTAACAGGTTCTGAGCTCCTATGACAAGGGTATTTTGGGAGAGGGAGTTGGAAACAAGGAGGAAGGCCTTAAAGCCGCCTTGATGACTGGGAATTTTGAAAGGAGCCCCAGGGTGTAATCACTGCCCTTAAAATGGCAATGAACTCTTCGTTTGACTCCTCCAGGTGTCTCTGGGGCTTCAGGGAGCAGGTGGGCTGGATGGTTGAGATGTTGTCAGGGTTGTTCTCAGCTTCTGATACTGGAGAGTTCAGGGTAAAATTCATATAATTAAACTTTAAAGCAAATGTGTCCCTCCCGGCACCACATAACCCCAAAGGGGCTTCTGAGCAAGAGAAATGGAAGAATTCAGTGTCTGTTGCTCCAAGTACTCTCGGACACAACCACCCAGAATTGAAATAAGAAGCCCTCTAAGCACAGAGATCTATCAGTGAGGGGAGAGCTCCGTGGAGAGAAGTGCCCAGGGCCGAAGGGCTGGTAAGAGCAGAGGTATACAGAGTGGCTGAGCAAACCAGCCTGAGGGAGACAGTTTTCACTCTCTCTGAGACCCTCCGGGCTGGAGAGCGAGGCTGAGTTTTGACCTAGTCGTCCTTGTGTGCATTGCTGTGAGCTTTTATAAAGTATTTATGTAGCCATTTTATATTTTACCAAGTGCTTTACAGTCAGTTTTATTTGGCTTAGTAAAGTTTTCCTGGAATGCCATCTACTTTATGGTCAGGAGAGTCCCCCCTCGTTGGCTTGGCACCTCCGTGTGTCCAGCCTCACACAATGGGCCCGCTTGTTCCGGCAGGCGAGCAGGTGCAAAGCATCGTGGGGCCTGACGGCACCTGCAGCCACTGGGGCGGTCGGAGTGGGGGTGGCTTACACTCCGGTTCACCTTTCCTCTCCTCTGTGATTGCTTGGTTTTATTTTATTACTGGCAAGCCGCGAACGGCAGTGCCCGGCTTGGCTCCGCCCAGGGCACAGCTATTCTGATCGGTGGATGCTGGCAAATGGTAAGCTGTTTCCCCTGTGCTCAGGGGCTCTGTTCTGGTTCCCCCGCCCAGGTCCACCATCGCCACCGTCTTCCACCAAGCAGACATGTGGACTCTTACCCCCTGCCATCCCCGGGCTCTGACCGCAGCCCGGACTCGGGGGCTCGGGAACACTTTTTTTTTTTTTCAAGATTTTATTTATTTATTTGACAGACAGAGATCACAAGTAGGCAGAGAGGCAGTCAGAGAGAGGAGGAAGCAGGCTCCCTGCTGAGCAGAGAGCCAGACGTGGGGCTCGATCCCAGGAACCTGGGATCATGACCTGAGCCGAAGGCAGAGGCTTTAACCCACTGAGCCACCCAGGCGCTCCTCGGGAACACTTTTAAGGGAAGAAAACAACAGAAGGAGCCAGTCCATGCTCCCTGCAGATCAGACTTTTCAGTGTCCTTGGCTAAGTCTAACACCAAGTCCCTGTATTCTTGGGGGGGGGGGCGGTTCTTTCGTCTTCCCTTCAGCCCCTGTGGCACAGTCTGCCAAGTGCTCTGGGTGTTGAGATGGAGGCGGGCATGTGTGCAGGTGAGGCGGGAAGAAGAGCTTCACACGCTGGGTCACAGATTTGCTGGTGAGTCCAACAGTCACTAGTCGAAGGTTTCATGTTCTGAGGACCAGGTTTGCCCAAGCCAAAAGCAGGATCTGGGCTTCATGGGAAGTCCAGATTAGAGACAGTGGGGCCAGAAAATCGGAAAGTTCGGGACCTCCAGCTCCAGCGTGGCTGGGGGGCGGAGGGTGTCTGTGGCTGAGCTTGGGGCTATGTAGATGCCTAGCAGGGAAGTGGTGAGTAGATAGCACTTGCATTCTCTTACTGATGGAAGACGGCAAATCCTTTCTCTGATGCCCAGAACTGAGAACCTAGAAACTTCACCATGAGATTTGAAACTCTTTTTTTTTTTTTTTTTTAATCATCTCTATATCCAATGTCTGGCTCAGACTCATGACCCTGAGATCAAGAGTCTCATGCTCTCCTCACTGAGCCAGCCAGACACTTTCTTTTTTTTTTTTTTAAAGATTTTATTTATCCATCTGACAGATCACAAGTAGGCAGAGAGGCAGGCAGAGAGAGAAGGAGGAAGCAGGCTCCCTGCCGGCAGAGAGCCCGATGCAGGGCTCGATCCCAGGACCCTGGGATCATGACCTAAGCCGAAGGCAGAGGCCTAAGCCCCTGAGCCACCCGGGTGCCCCCCACCCCGACCCTCTTTCAAAGTTACTGTCTTGACTATAGGAAATGTAACAGGTGTATCAGAAGACGTATATTCACAGCGGTAGAACCACTCAGAAGTGGGCTGAAGTTTACACTCCGAGAAGTGATATTGCTAGCAGGTGTGTATGATGGGTGGGCTTGGCGTGGGCGTGCACTGACTGCTCTGTGGGGATGGGACAGAGGCTGGAAGGAGTGGCGCTTGGGCCGTGGGAACTCACCTGCCTGGCTGGCCTGGGGGGGGAAGTGACCCACCACCTGAATAATGATATTCACTGGAGCCGAGGGAAGGAACCCTGCCTTTCTCCAGGCAGGCATTGGTTTCCAGAGTGTTGCCATCTAGGGGGCGGGACACAGTGGCCGATTTTCCTGGCAGGGCCCAGACAAAAGTCCAGCATAAGGCAGGTTCTCAGTCAGTGGCTGCAGATTGGGGGTTGTGGGGGAGGGCCCAGAGGGAGACCACTGACAAGAGTTGGACAAAGTAGGTTAGAGTCTCGACCACACAAGCTGAGCTTTGGGTGAGGCATTCAGTCTCCGTTCAGTTCAGCAGACACTTATGGACTGCCTACTGTATGCCCGGCAGGATGAGTTCACGGGGTAAAGCAAAGGACAGACCCAGAGATGAATACAAACAAGAAAACCAGGACAGAGCTCAGGGTAGCACAGCCCAGGGAAATCTAGCTGGCAAGAGGAAGTCATGCCTGAACCTCTGGGGTTCACTCCCCAAACAAGAAAGACCGGGTTTGAGGTACAAGACTAATTCCAGAGGCTGGGGCCTGACAGGCCAGCCAGTGACGTGATCGCCTTCCTGCCTTTGCCACCACTGGCTCAGGGTCTGGGTAGGCCTAATCCTGCTCAGTGAAGGCTTTGAGGTGGTACCTATTCATGGGAACGCGTGCGTCCTCCCCTCATGAGCTTTGGGGGGTCGTTAAATAAGGTTCCAGGGGATGCCCGGAGCCACACCAAGGACGTTTTTCTTTGTTACTGTGTATGCTTGAAACACAGCACACACAAGGGAAGAGAAGAAGTCTCCCTTTCCCCTAACTCCGACGTGCCTGCCTCTCAAACCGGTCAGCGAAGTGTGATTGTAGGTCGACTTTGAGGGTCTCAGCCTCCGCTGGGCAGATCATGGCATTGAAGAATGGCTGTTGGGGACCCCACGGGAACCTGGGACAGACAGTGCAGTGTCCTCAAGAAAGGGATGTGAAAAAACATGTGGGTGTTTTCAGGAGCCATCGGATTCATGACTTGGGGCACTTCTGCAAAGTGGGAGTTTGGGGCCCCAGAGAGGAGGAAAGTGAAATGCAGGGGGACAAGTGAGCAGGGCGGGTTTCTGACCCTGGGCCTCAGGAAATGATGTGTTCTTCAGCAGGTGATTGTTAACTTTGGACCATTTGAAGCCCTGCCTGGTGAGTATCCCCCCTCCCCCACCCCCTGCCTCCCCCCAGAGGCCCTGTCCCCTGGAGGCTCCGTGCAAGGACATCTCTGCTAGAGGGAGCCACAAGTCACTGCTCAATCACAACCTGAAAGAAAGCCTTGGGTGCTTTTGGCTGTGCTCAGTCCTCCCTGAACCCTACACCATCGGTGCCCCTGCTCAAACTTGGACTTCAGCTGGGCATCCTTGCCCAACCAAGACGCTTCCATTTCTTTCGGTCTCCTCAGCACGGGGATGGGTAGATTTGAAGCCTCCCCTGACTGTTCATTGCAAGGCGCCTTCATCCTCTCTCTGGAAATCCTCTTCGAATACCGTTTATTGTACTCCTGCTGCACGTCCGCTCGGTGTTTGGTGCGTTCACGTTGTAACAGCAGCGGCCCTCACGTGGGGGTCTGGGCACTGTTTGAAGCACGTGGCCTCCGCTGTCCCAACTAACTAGGCTTCGGGCTATCAATTCGTCCTCCAGACAAGGCAAGCGGCATCATCCCCACTTTAGAGAGGAGGAAGCTCCAGCCTGGCGGGGTTTCATTCTTTGTCAAAAGGCACACAGTAGGGGCGCCTGGGTGGCTCAGTGGGTTAAAGCCTCTGCCTTTGGCTCAGGTCATGATCCCAGGGTCCTGGGATCAAGCCCCACATCAGGCTCTCTGCTCAGCAGGGAACCTGCTTCCTCCTCTCTCTCTTCCTGCCTCTCTGCCTACTTGTGATCTGTCAAATAAATAAATATTTAAAAAAAAAAAAAGGCACACAGTATCTTCTTCAGTTTCTTTCATGAGGTTCTGTAGTTCCTCGAGTACAGATCCTTTGGTTAGGTTTATTCCCAGGTATCTTATGGCTCTTGGTGCTATAACACTCCCCCCTCGCACTCTCTTTCTCTCTCTAAAATAAATAAATATTTTTTTAAAGAAGAAAAAAAAAAGGCACACAGTAAGTGGTGGAAACCAGCTTGTGAAAGTAGGTCTTTTTTTTTTTCCCAGCATAGCAGAATTCATTGTTTTTGCACCACACCCAGCGCTCCACGCAATACGTGCCATCCCTAATACCCACCACCTCGTTCCCCCAATCTCCCATCCCCTGCCCCGGTGAAACTAGGTCTTGACAACAAGGCTGGAGTGCCTTCTGCCACGTGATTTGGTCTTTCTCGAGTATATGATGTACTCGTGGCCTTGGTAAACTGTGTACACTAAATCGGCTTTCGCCTCCTAAAACTAATTACTGACCACAATTTTGACCATCCCTTGCCGTGCTCCAGGGCTGTCACAGTCCGTTGAAGTAGGTGGCCTGTTCTCTCACTCCTTTCTTGGCTCTTTTATTGGGGGAGCGTGACAACTCCGTGCAAAGCACATCTGCAGGGACGCTTGGCCTCTGTGGGCCCCAGTCTGCCCATCTGTAAGTGGAGGGCATTGGACTAAAGGATTTTGAGGGTTCTTTCCAAACCTGATCCTCATTCCCATGAGCTAAAAATCTAACTTAAAAAAAAAAAAAAAAACTAACTTAAAAGCAGGTAAAGATCATTTCCTTTTGGCTTGACTCCAGTGGGATGGGAAAACATCTGGTTTTCTGGGCTAGTTCTCTGGTCTAGAAGGACTTGATAAATGAGTTTGGGGTGATTGAATAATAAATCCACACTGTGTGCTTCGTGCCGTGACAGCCCCACCCCTAGCTCCCCAGCTCCTGAATTCCATACTTCTTTCGGGTTTTGTAAGAGTGAAACTGGGTGGAAGTCCTTTCCTCCTTGATATGTCCTTCCTCAGGGGCACCATCCCTCCCCCCCCCAGAGAACCCTCCACCTGGCATCCGGACTGCTGGTTGTTGGGCTCCAAGCCCAGAAGGCAGTGCTCACCGTCCTTCCCACACCCCGGGTTCTGCCTAGCCCACAGTCTCAATTTGGCTTCCTTATTTACTCTTTTCTCTCTTTACCTTGAGGTTCCTCTGCAGAGGCTGCTTCCTTGGACCAATGTCCAGGTGATCCCCTCATCATTGGCCTTTTTCTCTCCACGTTCCCCAAGGCCAGGTTCTCTTCCCCATGGTGGGTGATGTTCAACTTCTCACGCTTTCCTCACCATCTGGAAGATATTCTTTGCTTTGAAACTAGGTGAAAACCAGATTCTAATACACATAGTCCCTTATATAGCTCATGCCCGCTAAATGAGATATAAATGGATCTACATCTCTCCGGTTTCTTCTCTAGCTTTTACTTCCTGTCTGTTGAAATGTATTTGTAATTAATTTCTGAAAGAACAGAGGGGCTTCTCAGAGTGTGGTGGATATATAGGGTTAGACATTTGCTCTCGAGTAGAACTGCTGTGCTGACAAATATGGGAAACATTTTCCTTTAAATATGTGCATAAATAAGTAAGAAGCAAATTGTTGCTATCTTTATGAAATGCATTTACAAAAACTCAGCTCTTTCCACCTTTTGCTTTATTTTTCTGTTCATTTATGTAAATTAAGACTGTATCTTGGATAGAAAGAACATTTTTCTAGGCCTCTTAACAAGATGGTTTTTCTACCCTGTGTTCTGGCTTGTTTTTAAAGCTATTTATACTCTTTAATTATCCCATTTTTCCACAGCAATTATTGTGGCTGGAGCACTTTCCAAAGAAAGGAGCTGATAAATCAGGAGCTGCATGCAATACCTCAGTCTTTCCATAAGATGGCGCTCTGAGAATGTGCGCTCTGTAACTCACTTGCAGCCTCCGTCTAACCCCGCAGCAAATTAAACTTTTGTAAAATCACATATTTTGGTGGGGTGCGGGGCGGGGGGGGGTAGGAGTAGTTAGTCCTTCTAAGACTTGCTCTCAAACACTTACCACGATTCAAAGGCCTAGGGGAAGAAGGAAAGTGAGTTTTCTAGCGGCCTCCCCGCCTTACAGCCAGCCCGGCTAGCAATGTTTGAAATTCGCAGTGTGCATTTAAGGGACCTTTTAAAGAGCTGACTTTCTTCTAAAGGGGGGGGGGGGTTGTGACACTAACATCTTGTGCTGGTAGAAAAGCCCCTCTCTGGGTCTCAGTTTCTTCACCTACCGAAGAGTGGATTGGACAAGGTGATCTCTTAAGGGTGCTTCCGTTTCCAGCGATTTCTACGTTTGAATTCGTTGATTTCTTTCCTCTACACCCTTGCTGCCTCAGCCAGCACAGAAGTGGGAAGAAAAGATCGCCCATTTTCCGCTTGTTTGACTCTATTCCTCTTCTACAAGTGCTCTCTTTGCTTCAACTGTCCCAAGACAAGCATGCCCAGATGTCCTGTTTTAATTAGGTTCCTTTTCTCTTTATGGCTTTTGCACCGGTAACCCCCCTCCCCCTCCTCCCCCATCCTTGACCAATCTGCCTGAACAGAAGCATGTCCCCTTTTCACTTCACAAATAGGGATTTCTTGGCATTAGGGCAGTCACTTTTGTGCTAAGCAGATACCAAAGTGGATGGTAGTATTTAAGTACATAAGTAGTATATAAGTATTACCGCATATCATACCTAAAAGCTGATGCTTCTTAGATCACATGTAACATGTCCAGTTAAGAAAACTAGAGATTCTTATCGCTTCTCGGCCTTTTGGCTAAGATCAAGTGAAGAAAACTAGAGATTCTGGAGATAGGAACTTCTCTCTATTCATTTTTCTTTCTCCACTGGCTGGCATTCATTGCCAGAACCACGTCAAAGCGTTAGGAAAGAAGCAGTATTCCTGAGAGAGGACAATGGATGTAATTAGAGGTGAGTGTCATTAAGTAGATAACTCATCATTAAAGTCCTCTGTGGCCAACGGAGCCCCCTTTCCTGGTGCTCTGGGCAGCCTGCGGGTGAGGGTCGTGCTGCGATGGCTCGTCCTCGTTCAGAGCCTCTCGTGAACCTCCACACACCAGTAGCACAGAGTGAGCCATTGGAAATGAAATGCTGAATTAATTTATGCCCAAACTATGGAGACACCCCTAACTAAGTCCCTCCAGGCTGGAAGCGGAGCACGCATGTTCCACAAAATTCCCCGGGGTCACGTCACATCTGCCACATTGCTAGAGCCGAGGGGATGAAGGCAGAGAGGCAGTAAACACAACATTTTCCTGCATTTGTTTTCCTGTTGTCCTTAGGGATTTTCAGATCGCCTTTGGTGCTCGCCCAGTGGCGTGACGGTGGTGGTGGTGGTGGTGGTGGTGGTCGTCGCGGTGGATTATTTATTTCTCTGACCTCAATACCGTATCTCCCAAGAACACAGACAGTTCACTGAAGAGCAATACTGTTGGATCTGTGTTTGGGAGAAGAAACTCCATCCACGGGGCCCTCCCTGAGGCTTTTAGAGGGCGAGCCCAGGAATCTGCTGAGTAGGCGAGGAGAACCTCTGTTGCGCGCCCTGCGCCGAGCCTTGGTGACCCTTATAGGGAGCTTGTGAATTTTCTCATATGGGGGAGCAGTGCGGTGAGGAAATGGCAAATACCTTGTCGGCATGGACGATTCCTAAGGAAGCAGTAGCAGCGTAGCGGTTAAGAACAGAGGCAGGTAAGGACATCGGGCTGACTCAGGGGGGGGAGCTTGCGACGCCTGATCTCAGGGTTGTGAGTTTGAGCCCCATGTAGGGTGTAGGGATGTCTTTTAAAAAAAAGGAAACCTTGAAGAAAGAAAAACACAGGCAGTTAGAGATGGACTCACAAGATTTCGAACTCCAACTTTCTATCCACTCACTGTGTGACCTCGGGCAAGTGACTTCACTTCTCTGGGCCTCTGCTTCCTCATCAGTAAAAACAGGCTGATAATCATAGTGTCTATCCCCTTGGATTGTCGGAGGAGTCCGTGAGATGCCACATGATTTTTCTCAGTGCTTCAGTGTCTGGCCCGGAGAAAGCACTAGATGCTGACAGCTCTTGGTACTCTTGTTACTGTCAGTACCAGAGGCGCTCTGCATAGTACAAAAGAGAACTTAACCAAGCCTCTGCCTTCAAAAACCTCACAGGTTTCATGGGCTGGCGAACGGAACGTGCATAAGAGGAGAGCAAGCAACTCGAGTCGTTCCCCAAGATACAGTTACATGCAAGGTCTGCAGGTCGGGATGCATCAGAGTGGCTTAGGGAGGCCCTCAGTCACTTACAGGAAGGGGCTTTAGGCAGCCCCAGGGAAGGTGATCGAGCCTTGAATGACTTATTTGCCTCCTTTTGAGAGAAGGTACTCGTAATAACGTCTGTTCATATTCACAGCCTCGCTGATCTACTGTCCTTTTGAGATAGGCAAATTGGAGTTACTTCATCGAAGAGTATGAAACATGTATGTTTCACCTGCCGAAGCAGAGCTGGCAGCCTGATCATCAGCACCTGATGTGCGAGGGGGTCCAGGGTGACATCGTGTATATTGCATTCTATACATGTGCAATCTGTCCTAAGAAGTCACCTTTGAGCTGGGCTGCTAGTGATGGCCACTAGAAGCTTTCCAAGAAGAAGGGCTTCCCGTGGGCCCTGCTTTTAATTTACCTTTTCTTTCCTTTTGCTTTCTCTTCTGCCTTTAAGAAAATTAACCACTATCTAAAACTTCCCTCATTAAACTTTAAATTATTAAAAAGATTTAAAAATGTAAAGATATGGAAGAAAATAAAATACTATTAAGAGTTCCCCCATATCTTTGCTTGCAAACTGCTATCACCGTTTCTTAAAAATTGTCTGTGTCTATTGGGACACATATAAAGGACAGGGGAGTCATACATCTGCAGACCTGTTTTTATGCCAAATGGAATCACATGCAACAACATGTCTTGGATTTGGCTTCATGGCAACACAAATAGATTGACTTCATCCTTTTCACAACTGCATAATATTCCAGTTAGCACTCCCGGCTTTTAAGATTCCATTCTGTATTTTGTCCAGTTAAGGAAAACAGAGTAGACACGTGGGAAACAGAAATGATTGGGGCATGGGGGAGGTATTGAGACACCTCAAGGAAGAGTGCAAGAACGCCAAGTTTTAAAACAGTGCCATAAAGTCTTAGCAGCTATGGGAATCAGTTGGATCAGTACTTTGGGTTACTGCTTTGCGGAAAACAGAAAATTAAGGCAAGTTTTAGGTCAAAGCCGCAAGCCAGCTCTTCCTAACACTTCTGTAACCAGAAACCATGCTTAATTTACCGAAGTCCTTTGAGGATTTAAATAGCACACGGGGCGAGCGGAACAGTGGCTGCTATTTCAACTTTCAAAACGTTTGGCAAGTTTTCCAACCCAAAGCTGTTTTTAAAAAATTGAGTCACCGTGGGATTGGAGAGCAGTGTTTTGTCCTGGTTCCTGATCCATAGCTTGGAGTTAAGAAACCAAAAAACAGAGCAAGCAACATGGACACTTTTCTGGATGGCGGGAAAGAATACAGTGGTCCACAGGGATCAGCTGGGGGACTAATTTGATTTAATATTTATAGGTGATTTGGAAGAGGGAGCATAGGGCAGAATTGGGACGTTGGCAGATGTCTTTACACTATTCCAATGAGGATCATAAACTTCAGGAAGACGTTTCTTTTGTAGGAGCAGGGATAAAAGTGGTCGGCAAGCTTCGATATGCATAAGCCCACGGAAATGTCTCTGGGGACACATTCCTGAAGCTCATTTCACAAGATTTATCACAAGCCTTACCCCTTTGTCTGTGAACAGGGTCTCTGCTTCAGGCATCAGTAGGTGCAAAGAGAGACACAATGAAGTTGCTGGTATCAGGAGGGAGATGGCATTTAAGCAACATGATATGAACATAAAAGAGGCTAGTAAGCTGACTGCCACAAGATACGTAAATAAAGAATGCTGCTTTGGGGCGCCTGGGTGGCTCAGTGGGTTAAGCCTCTGCCTTTGGCTTGGGTCATGATCCCGGGGTCCTGGGATCGAGCCCCACATCGGACTGTCTGCTCAGCGGGGAGCCTGCTTCCCCTTCTCTCTCTCTGTCTGCCTCTCTGCATACTTGTGATCTCTGTCTATCAAATAAATAAATAAAATCTTTAAAAAAAAAAAAAGAATGCTGCTTTGCGTTTCTTTAATATACCCCCAAAGGCAATTGGTGTTTGATGGTTGGTGATCTGTGTATTCGCTGATCTTCAAAGTTAAGTAAGAGGCTAGCATTTCAAAAGAAATGCAATCAAATATTCTCTTCAACTTTACTACAAAATGTTTTCCCTTCCATGGGGCACCTGGCTGGCTCAGTCAGGGCAGCTCCCAACTCTCAATCTCAAGGTCATGAGTTCGAGCCCCATGTTGGGTGTAGGGATTATTTTAAAAGAATATTTTCCTTTTCATTGGATGCCTTTTTAATTATGAGGGTCAGAACTAGATTTCCTGACCTCCTCTGCTACTGCATGTCTTTTTCAAAGCATGTCCTGAATATTGGCAGGTACATCATATCGTGGAAGGAAACACCTAACAAAACCAGATCAGTATCTTCTGGAGTTGTGGAATTTTTGGTAATAAATAATAAAGATGTCTGCCCTACCCACATCACAGTGTGGTTGAGAAGCTCAAGTAAGCTGAATGATAAGAAACTACTTTGTTCAGTGCTATGCAAAAATGTAGTAGTATTAATTATTCATTGCATGTCGTAATTTGGGATTACGAAGTGAGGGGCGCCTGCGTGGCTCAGTTAGTTAAGTGTCACCCCTGGGCTCAGGTCATGATCCAGTGTCCTTGGATGGAGCCCCACGTCAGGCTTCCTGCTCAACAGGGAGTCTGCTTCTCCCTCTGCCCCTCTCCCCTTCCCCCCTGCTCATGCTCTCTCTCAAATAAATAAATAAATAAAATCTTAAGGAAGAAGAATACGAAGTGACTAAATTCTAGGCAATCATCCTTTATAGCTATTCATGCAAATGTGTGAAGATTAGTATACAAGGATATTCTTTGTAGCATTGTTTATATTAACAAATTCTTAGAAATAACTCCATTGTTCATCAGGGATTGGATAAGTAAATTATGGTACAGCCATACAGAAGAATAAGGACAAGACAGCTGTTAAGTGATAAAAAGTTGTAAATCAGCACGACTAGTATGCTTCCAATTTGGGTTAGAATTATATGTTAGTAAAAGTGTGTGGAAACCCCTAGAAGAATATACATCAGACAGCTAGCCATGCTTCTCTCTTGGAAGGATAGGATGATGCGGGAACTTTTACTTTATGCTTTGTTTGCTTCTGTACTGTTTAAGTTGTTTACCATGAACATTATTATATTTGTAATTAAAAATACAAATGAAAGAACATGAATTTGCCCTTAACCCGACTATCGTAATGCAGGGGGGGGAGGTGTGTAAGGCAAGGGCAAATTTATACTGCCCATGGCTTGGGAATGCCTCCCAAAACAAACCCAACTCCAGGGCCTACAGGAAATGGTGGGAGGAGGAAGGGGAGGAGAAGGAAGAAGTAAAGAACACGCAGGCGTCTTTCTTTTTCCAGGGAGTAGAAAGCACACTCACAGTTAAGGTCCCTTCTGAGTGCTCCCCTAAGACGCAGGACCTCCCTTAACATAGCTCTCGTCGCTCTGAACTGCCATGGGCCCTTACTCTTCTGGATGCCATGCTGGATCCAGAACAGAGTAAGGGAGGGGACTTGGTCTGCACTGTTGTGTCCCCAACTCCTGGGGTGGGGGAATGATGTTGAATTAATGTATTAATGTTTGTTGACTGTGGAATGCTCTCCATTGCAAATAGACTTTATCTGGAGTGGTTTACTTTTGCATCCCGTGGTTTAGAAGGCTGAAGAGAGCTTATGGTCAGTTTGACCACTGGCGTCAAGTATAGTCAGCTTTTATTTTGCATGGGACCCTCCTGTGACAAACCTTTTCTTTACCTTCCCCTTTCCAGATACAGCCAGAAGGCAGCAAGGAATGGCATGAAAAATCAGTTCAACCTCCATGAGCTGAAAATGAAGGGCCCTGAGCCAGTGGTCAGTCAAATTATTGACAAGCTGAAGCATATTAACCAGGTAAGTGGTACATCGAACAAAAATGGAAATGGGGGAAAAAATGAGGGATGGTCAGGTTCCGCCATTCCAGCTGGGGCTGAAATCACAAGCTGGACACTTAACCAACTGAGCCAGCTTGTGATTTCAGCTCAGGTCATGATCACACGGTTGTGAGACCAAGCCACGATTTGGGCTCCATGTTTGGCAGGAGTCTTCTAGAGATTCTCTCTCTCCCTCTCCCCACACTCATGCATCTGTCTCAAATAAATAAATAAATCTTAAAAAAAAAAAAAAGATTTGCTTTGTTGAAAAGGACGTCTGACCCTTGATTTTCACTGCATTTTTACTTAATTCTATTTTTTTGGTAATCACGACACCCAGCGTGGAGCTCGAACCCATGATCCTGAGATCAAGAGTCACATACACTTCCGACTAAGCCAGCCAGGGACCCCTTCACCCCACTTTAAAATTATAAAGATAATATTGTAATATTAGAGAAAGCTTGGAAAATAGAGGGAAAAATATTTCTCACAATCCCACTACCCTATCCTGTTTTCATTTTTAGTTGTTCTTTTCTAACGTTTGTCCAGAAAACCACACTCACACGGACTTGTTACGTAATTGGAACTACACAAGTGATTTATAGTTCTTAAAATTAACATTATATTGGAATCACTTTTTCATGTTGTCACAAATCTTCATATTAATCATTTTTTGTGGCCGCCTAAGATTTCTTTAAGTATTCATGATAATTAATCAGTTTGCTTTTGCTGGATATTGACATTGTTTCAAATTTTTTATCCTCATAAAGAAAGCTACGTCTTCATGCGTGGAGCTTTCTCCTGATCTTCAATCATTTTCTTAAAATACTGGTGTTATCAGGTTAAAGGATGTGAGCATTTTAATGCATGTTTCCAAATTGCTTTCCAATGGGGGCATGTATCAGCTCTCACTGCCAGTAGGAAGATACTAGAAGACGAGCTTCACCGCACCCTTGCCTCCTTCTGACTCACTGCCCTGCACAGAGACACCCACAGATTCCCTTGACCTGTACACAGTTTTCCTCTCATGAGGAGTTTAGTAACTAAGACACAAATAGAAGTTAGTTGTACCATCTGCTTGTGATTGCTTTGTGGCCACAAAAAAAAAAAAAAAAGGCCACCAAAAGTGCCACCGTATACCAGAATGACAGTGTTCCTGCCCCGTGATCCATGAGTGGGAGGGCCCTGCACCACGGACTTCTATTTGTAGCTTCAAAAGAACTTAATGCAACTCAAATCCTTATGCGGGGTCAGAGGTTTGTGCGTGAAGACGTTGGCATGGCTTTATTTTTTAATACAAAGGTTAGCAATGACATTTTTGTGGTTCTTAGAAAATGTCTGGAAGGGCTCTCTAATAGTGGTGTATTTCACTGCAAATGGCTTTGCAGAAGTATTTACAGCACACTCGGGTGTGACCCCTCCCGTGCTAAGAAAGTGCCCTGCACTCAGTGAGCATTGAATGAATAGTTGTGAGTGTGGCACATGGTAACAGCAGTGGTGTTGGGAAAGAGCCTTCTTTCTGTGAATTCACAACCTCACGAAGTTCTACAGAGCCTGGCGATATGTGATAGGATTTCTCCAGAACACATCTCTGAAGGGTTCAGAGCACAGCGTAAACCACTCACGTGAGGGCATGGTACAGCTTCACCTGGGGACACCAGTGGCCATTTTTCCTCTGAATCCTTTCCAGATTATCTCTAACCAGCTCTAGCTGGGTGGCAACACTCGACTGGTTAGAAGATCAAAGGCCTGTGGATGGACCCCCTCACTGGAAAAAAGGAATGCCGCGTCATGTCAGATGTGGGCTTCCATCTGACCTAACGGTCCCTAGAAAATCCAGTCTTGTAACAGAGATATTGAGTGTTCAGTATTCATACTGTGGGAGACCATGTCGCATAGTGGGAAGAGCATGGGCTTTGGATCCAGATGGACCTGAATTTGGCTGTGGATCTCACCAGGTATAGAACTTTGGGCAAGTCATCGGACCTGCGCTATAGTTTTCTCATCTGTAGTACAGACAGATATCAAAACCTCTTTTATAAGGTTCTTGTGAGGATCAGAAATTTTATATATACCTCCATTATAGAAAGCTTAAATCTAATTACAGATATAATGTATTTTATGTATTATATGTTTTTACCCATGTATACAAATCTATGTAATTGCCTATGCCCAGCAGATAATAAATGGCAGTTGAAATGATTATAATTCAGGATTTCCTCCGTAGGCAGGACTTGAGTTTGAAAGGGGGGCATGATTCCAGATTTTTGTTTTGTTTTGTTTTGTTTTTTGCCTGTCTATCTAATCTGCTTCCCCAGTTTTGTGTGGTTGTAGATTCCTTTGGTGTGTCTCTCTTCTCTGCTCTCCCATATTGTTTCCTTCTGTCCCCTTCCTCTGTCTTCCAGCCACAGAAGCTGAAACCACCTCATGGGTAGGGAAGCGTGTGAGAGTGGGAAAAGGCATCATTACAATTTCTTTCTCCCACCTCTGCCGTGAATGTGTGTGTGAACATTTTTGGTTCCCTTACAAATATTATTGAGCAACCAATGAATTCTCATTGATAGACCAGTTTTACCTGTTTAAGTAGAGCTGTTAACATTGCCTGGGCTTCAAACACCCACAGGGACTTCTTTTTCTCATCTGTCTTGCTTTACATGGCCCGAACACATTTGTTTTCAGGCCTTCAATAAAATTCCGATTTGGGCCGTGATTCAGTCTGAAAGTGAGACATTTTAAGAAAGTGAGAGAAGGATGTTACCATGATGCTAATGATGGCAAAGAAGGTGATGACCTGTTGTGTTTGTTGAGCACATAAGCATATTTCGGAGGGATTTCATGTGCTGAAAGTCTAACTGGCCGTACTGGGGGGAGAAAAGTCAACCCGGCACAGAGTTGTCCTTTTCAAGAACTCATTGTTACCTTTGGACGTTAATTCATCCTTACTGACCCCTTTGGGGGTAAGTGATATATATTCGTTGTCCCCTTTTTTTTTTTATAACTAGGGAAACTGAGGCAGAAAGCCATCAAAGGCTGGGTGGGCATGCCGCCCAAACAACCAGCACGTTCAGTTGAAGATTGAAGATTTGATCAATCATCCAGGTGTTGTTTCCAATACACAGCCAAACATTTGGATGCACTGAATGCCTGACTCAGTGCACCACATGTTGCGGGGACTGGGTGGGGGGAGGTGGAGAGAACCAAGTTAATGCGCCCAAGTTCCATAGAAGTGAGTGGTGAGTCCCGGAGCGTAAACGTAGACTACTTCCTTCTCTCTGTCTGTGCTTGTAGGCTCACGTGCATCCATCCAGATGGACCGTGGCTGGGCCACTTAGGAGTACTTCCCAAAGTAACTCTTCACTTTCTTCCGTGGAAATTCTCAGCTGCCTCCTTTCAGGTTACAGTTGCCGTCGATAGCGCTGGAAATACTATACTCTCTAAGGGAATAAAGTAACATTATTTCCATATTGACGGTCCCGTGGTGTAACCTTGAGGGGATGGGTTCAGGGTCAGGCCCCGGGCCCCTTTCCTGGGAAGGCCTGCAGGTGTGGAATGGCCTCCCCGCCTCCTTCCAAGCCAGAGTTCATGTGTAACATTCCCACGATTGGAAATGAGGACGTTTTTATTTCCTTTTCAGTTTCTAATTTGTGTGAGGATTTATTGTCTTGTGTTAGCAGAGCCGTTGAACTCCTTTAAGCCCCCAGTGTCCATTCTGAAATTTGCTGGGCCATATTGCTTTAAACACACACACACACGCACACATACACACACAAGTTTTGTTTTTGTTAGTGTTCTGCTCCGAGGCTCCTGTGTGCAGGGAAGACCCCCCAAACACCAAGAATGATCACA
Source organism: Enhydra lutris kenyoni (assembly GCF_002288905.1). Taxonomy (NCBI): domain Eukaryota; kingdom Metazoa; phylum Chordata; class Mammalia; order Carnivora; family Mustelidae; genus Enhydra; species Enhydra lutris. The sequence goes on from NW_019154173.1 coordinate 1,690,924, forward strand.
ATACATTCTTACCCAGATGATCCTGCGGGCCGTTTGCCCTCTAACCCAGCTCTGTCGGTGACATTTTCTCTCTCTCCGAGAGTAGCCGTGGAGTTAGTGTGAATTTTAGCGGTCCCTGAACTGTTCTCCCTTATTCTTCCCCAGGAAAACCTCACTGTTTATTGTTTTCCCCCAGTTTCAGTTCCGGTTCAAATGAAATTCCAGAAATTGTTTCCCTGCCTGTTGTAAACAGCTGAAGCCAGTCGATACCTGCCCATTTGGTGTCCGAGCTTTTCATTCAAAGCTGGATAAAGTCTCATCTGTTTGGGCTGGTTGAAATGTCCGGCTGAATGGCGGGGGAGTGGACGAGGTGGCCTCTTAAGATTCCGTCCAGCCGTGTGATTCCGTGATTTGTGGCTCAAGGTCAGCCTTTAACCCAGCACCCTCTTGTGAACAAGTCTTGTGACTTTATTCTCTGCTTTGCCACTCTTTTTAAAACACCCTGTTCCCAGGTCACCCCTTTCTACTCTTTTCAGAGATTGTTCTCTTCCCACCAGTTTTCCATCCTGGGCAGATGGAACTTCAACTTGCCCTTCCCCTGCCCCCCACCCCACCCAATTCTTCTGTCCTACCGCCTTGTTCCCACTAGGCTATGAAAACATTAAATTAGAAAACCACTTTTGCATTTATTACCCCTAAAGTTTCCCTCCTCGGGTCAGATAGGCGACTGGTCTCTGGGTCAGGTTAGCCATGTGACTCCACTGGAATGATAATAATTCCTCCATTTATAAAGCTCTTTCACGAACATTCGATGAAACTGATCTTCACAGTGACTCTGAGAAGGGGGCATCATTACCTCCATTTAGCAGATGAAGAAACAGGGGGCACGGGAAGACCAGGTGAGCTACAGATTGTAAGTGGGAGGCCTAGACCTAGGATCCAGGGTCACTGATTTCTGGCTGTGCGCTCTGGCCTTCTGCTTCTTTGAAGCCACGCCCACCTTGCGATGATTAGCAAGATCATCCTATCTGGTGATCATGCTATCTGGTGTGGAAACGGAGACCCTTGGTGACATGGCTCTGAGTTAGGCCCAGCAGAAAAACTTTCTATTGGCTATCTCAAATTTATAAAAGGATGGCAGATGGCCGAAGAAAAACTTAACACGTAAAGCAGACAGCGGGACAGCGCCGTTTCCATCCCCCTCTGTAAACACCTGAAAAGTATTTTTAAGATGCCTGACAGAGGACTCTGGTATCGAGAAAGGGCACTGGCTTTTGCAATAGAAAGTTAAAATTTTTAATAAGTTAATTAGTAAAGTTGTTAAGTGTCAGAGAAGTTCCCAGGACATTCCTTAGCATGTGATTTAAAAACAAAATCTGGAAACGAGTCTCAGGCATGATAGAAAACACTCTGAGGGAAATTTTTTCAGAGACTTCCCACAATAAAACCAGCGAGAGTCATAAAACACTGGCCTAGTCCGATGGTTGCTAGAAAAGCCAACATTGGTCTAAAATTTCGAAATAAAAGAAGAGACCTTTTGAGAGGCAAATTTAAATAAAAGGCCTTTGCAAATGGAATTATGTCCCAGTGTCTGTCACACTTCTTCACATACAAATAACATGGCAGAACTTAAGGAATGGCCATTTCCATATGGAGCCAGTGTGTGTGTGTGTGAAAGGCAGAGTATCTACAATGGCATGTTAACAAGAGCCAATGAATGACTTCTGAGTTACAAAAGGACAATGTGAGTTGGTCTTTAAATACCAGACCTAGACTCTGTGGAGCTAAACATTATTTCATGAAGTAAAAAGGAATTAGCCGATGCATTCCAAAACACATTTATCATTAAAAAATCTTCTGTCATTTTGCTTAATAGCCTGAAAAATAATTACAATGTCTGGTGGCTTTGGAGAGCATGTGTTTTTAATATCTTAATTAGTATGTACAGTTTAATAACACTGCACCAAGAAGAATTCCCAAGTATTTCATATTAAATTTATTGAAAGTGAACTATTTGCTATATTTAGAAAATACAGGATTAAAGGTACTTGAATTGGGTCATGTATTTTAGTCCTTGTGTATGAAATGAAATTACTCAAAAACGTAAGATGAGTTGGAAGTGGCAGGCCAGAATGCTGTTGGTAATCGTGTTGGGGTAATCTTAACTTAGCAATGAAGGGAAATATGCTATCTTTTTTCCCTGCAGTACTGTACTCTCTGGAGTGTTTTGTTTTAGTTAGAAGTATTGGACCTGTCAGGGGTGCCTGGGTGGCTGGGTTGGTTGAGTGTCTGACTCTTGGTTTCAGCTTGAGTCACGATATCAGGGTCCTGGGATTAAGCCCCATGTCGGACTCCGTGCTCAGCACAGAGTCTGCTTCTCCCTCTCCCTCTCCCCTCATTCTTACTCTCTCAAATAAATAAAATCTTAAAAAGGGGGAGGGGGGCCCCTGGATGGCTCAGTTGGTTTAAGTATCTGACTCCAGCTGAAGTCATGATCTCAGGGTCCTGGGATGGAGCCCTACAGCAGGCTCTGTGCCCAACAGGGAGTCTGCTTGTCCCTCTGTTCCTCCCCCAACTCAGGCTCTCTCTCCTAAATAAATAAATACATAAAATCTTTAGAGAAAGGAAGTATTGGATGCATCAGCTAAGGAAAGACAAGCTCTACATACAACAGGAGAGTTCTATCAAACTACAAAGGTGACCAGATTTACAAAGTTGGAGATGATTTCCAAAATATCTATGAAATTCATAAGGTCTCATATTCTATTCATATTTACCTCCAGGCCAAATGCAACACATTTTGTAAAGATTTTATTTATTTATTTGAGAGAGAGCACGTGTGCAAACACACCAAGATGGGGTGGGGGAGAGGCAGAGGGAGTAGAAGAAGCAGACTCCCCGCTGGGCGGGGAGATCTCTGGCTGATCCCTGAGATCATGATCTGAGCCTAAGCCCAAGATAAGACACTTAACCAATTGAGCCACTCAGGCTCCCCTGTAACACATTTTTTTTAGATAAATAGTTACAAATGGTTGCTCTCTACCCCATATACCCTCACTATAAGCAGTGTATCAGTAAACGTAGGTTCAAATACTATCTTCAAATACTATCATTCAAATGCTATCAGAGAAATTCAGAGGTAACTTTTTACCCAGATATATTTATGAGTATGTATCTTGCCTCTGGACCGTCAGCTCCTTAAGTCTGAAATCATGCATATAATTCTCCGTTTCCTGTAGCACCTAACAGAGTATCACGCACAGAGTAGACTTGGAACATAGACGATGCTTTTTGGTGATCAGTTTACCCAAAGGACTCAACCTTGGCTGCTCAATTTATTTCTGAACTTAGATTCAATTTAAGGCACTCCTCACATTCGACATTAAACCAGTTTTTGTGCTAAAGGGCAGGGTTACCTAAGCGCAGGGTTAGAGCTAGTAGGAGCCTTTAGGTCCCAGGGTCCAACCCTCTGGTTTTACCAATGAAGGAATTAAAGGCAAGGGAGAGAAATGACGTGTCCAGAGTTTTACCACCAGAAAACGGCAACGCCAAGCCTGGGAAATGAGCACATCGGTATTTGCTGTGCCGTCACTTCACTTCCAAAGGCTCCCGCGTCAGGCAAGACGTGCTTGCAAACACGCAGGCACATTTTCCTCCATGGGACTACTGACCGTGGCAGAAGCCCATACTTCAGCAGTTCATCCTTGGAACCCAAAGCAGAACAGCAGGAGGCAGGGACTTGCTAATTATTTATCTCTTATTATGGATACTAACCAGTGTTCGGTCACAAGAAGTACCTCTGGGGGGGGGCATCCCCTCCCCAACCCGTGGGGCACTGGCCCTCATGCCCCGAGGGGAATGGGCGTGGATGCTGGGATCACTGAACCCAGAGCCAGCAGAGTCAGCAGGACCTGTGTCTCACGGCCTTATACCTACCCCCTTCACCGCCCCCAACCAGGATCTGCCTTGGGCTCCCATCGGCCGGCGTTCAGGGGCTGGTCATCTTTTCACTCTCCTGCTCTGGATCTCAGCCCCCTGTAACAGTTTCTCTTAGTGCCTCCTCTCTGCTTGTAGAATGGCAACATTAGCGTCCTGTTAGTCAGTGGGCTCCTCTGCCAATTAGCTCAGTTTTTCAGGCAGCGTAGGGAGCAGAGATGTGGGAGACGTGCTGGTGGGGGGGGGTTGTTCCGAGTCCCCCATTCCTATTTTAACCAGAGCTGCTACAGTTTTAAAATCTGCTTTACATATCCGTCTTCTGAGTAAGAGTTCCCTTACACAGAGTGTTCTGACTGCGAACACAATAAAAATCTCAGGGTGCCCTTGAAACTGACATTAAAGGATTAAGCCCATACAAACCATTTTTTCATTCGAGCATCCATCCAGGCGTTGGATCTCCTAAATATCTACAACCCTCAAGGCCACCTCCTAAAATGAACTGTTGGTTAAAAGGGGGACCGAATGGGTGGGTGCGAATGGCTTGGTGGAGATATTGTTCCTATTGGAAGTGCTGTTCTGTCGGAAGACCCACATTCTTGTACTAAGGAGCTAAAAGTGAGCTAAAACTTCCCTTGAAGTTCAAGACCAATGCATCTCGGTTTTTCTTGCTGACGCCATTAGACTTCTGACAAAATCCAATGGGAATAAAACTAGCTTGTCTATGCAGAGCTGACACCTTTGCCCCGGGATGGCAGTCCTTCGTTCATGGGCTCAACCAACTGTTTGGCCTCCATCCTGTGTGTGCCTGGGGCTATGTGAGACCTAACCCTGTGCTGTAAACTTATTTGACACGTGACCAGGTGTGTTTCCAGGTTCTGTGTGGGCTCTGTGTCAGTACGTAGTATAATGTAGAGTAGCAATCGGTGGAATCAAGTCTGTATCCCGAGCTATACGCTTGTCTTAGATAGCCTCTCAAGTGATTTTGCGTGGCAACTGTTAAGTAGAATACTTCCAGCAGATTTCTGATTAAAGTCAAACTGAAAACTGCATTGTTTTTAACACGTGCTGGAATATATCGGATAGTTTTCTAATGGGGTTAAAGTATGATCTTCCGTGTTTAAGGAGTTGATCCGAATATTATTTTCTTCCTAGCCCATATTCTGCTAGGATGTCCCTTTTCAGAGGAAGATGTATTCTGTATTATGGGCGAGCAGTTGACAGGACCAAAAAAAGCTAAGAGAATTACTATCGTGATCTGCCATAAATAATGTGGCCCAAGTTCACATCAGTTATATCCCAGGGCACTGAAGAGTCTCCTGGTTATTATCATGGTATCACTGTTAGCAAATTTTGAGCCATCACAACAAACAGAGGAAGAGCCAAAAGACTGGAGAGAAACCTGATTTTTTAACCTTACCTTTATTAAGGGGTAGAGGGGCATCTGGGTGGTTCAGTCTGTAAGGCATCTGCGCTTGAGTTCAGCTCAGGTCATGATCTAGGGTCATGAGATCGAGCCCCAGTGTTGAGCTCCACACTGCTGAGCATGGAGCCTGCTTAAGATTTTCTCTGTGTCCCTCTCCCTCTGCCCTTCCTCTGCACTTGCTTGCTCTCTCTCTCTCCCTCTCTTTGTCTTAAAAAAATAAGGGGTAGATATTCAGTTATGGAAACCACAAACCAGGGAGCCTGGTATCACATCTTAGTAAAATTCTAGACTGGATTCTTGGAGAGCATGAGCTATTAGAAGCACCGTGATGATTCCTAGGAGCAACAGTGGGCTCACTCAGAACAAATCAAGCCATTTCCCTTTATGTGTGTGTATGTGTGTCTGATTTTACTAGATCAGCGGAATGGCACAGACACGGCATACCCACATGTCAGCAAGGTGTTTGACAGAGATTCCTATAATCCTTTTTAAACAGGTGACAAGTAATGTTGGCTAATTAAACATCATATCTGAAGAATATTTTCTTAACCTATCAGTGTCAGCCTGGAGAGTGGATTTTTGTTGTTTGCTTTGTACGTGACCTTTATTGCCTGAAGTTTTTACCAGTGACTTAACTAAAGACAGAGAAGGCGTTATTTTAATATGTAATGATGGTATGAAGCTACATGGGGTTAGCTAATACACAGATAACACAATCAGGATCCAAAAACATCTCAGTGGGCTGGAATGGCAGAGAAAATCAGCAAAGTGAAATGTTTCAAGGATAAATGCAAAGCATTATGTGTAGATTCCCAAACTTGACTACAAAAGCACAACGCAGGAAACCCGGCTTAGTAGACATCTTGGTTTTTAATTATGATGGAAACAGTAATAAGGAGCAATGAAATCTTCACTGACCCATGAGAATATATCTCTTAAACAGCGTGATAACTTAGCAGCTTTTTGGATGCTGTGGCCATTATTGGCAGTGTGAAGGGGAACCTGTGTGTGTGTGTGTGTGTGTGTGTGTGTGTGTGTGTGTGTGTGTTGGGTGGGAGTGGGAGGGGCATGGAAGTAAGTGGCTGGGAAAATATTCTCTATTCTGTTTAAAGGTTCAAAATGACTCTTGGGATTATAATGTTCACTGCTCCACCTGAGTTTTTGTTAAACCAGTACTACCTGCTTTCGTTGTTAAGTCTTATTGGTGTGTGATTTTAGGGTCAGGGCGAAAAATTTGGGAGCCACAGGACTGTGTCATCTAGTTTGGGGAAAATACAAAGATCTTAGAACCAAAGATAGATCTCGGTTCAAATCTCATGTATGTCACTCTGTGGTTGACTAGATTTAGGCCAACTTATTTAACTTCCTGGCACTCAACTTTCCTAATCTGTGAAATAGGTATAGTAGGCTCTATCTTGAAGGGTTAGTACAAGTGTTACAGAGAATAACACTCAATACGTTGTAGTTACTCTTTTTCTTGTATCATGATAGTACGGACAGTTAGCATAAAGGAAAATCCATTAAGGGAGTGACCTTTTGAGTGGCTTGATTCTCTGTGCCTCAGTTTATCAGTTTCTGGAATGGAAAGACTACAACTTTTCTAGTTTAGATTGTTACTTAAATGATTTAAAATTCTAAATATAATAATCTAAATCCTAAAGATTCTTGGAAAAATATAGCTAGCCAACCTTCGACAGATTTTTGAACTATTTAAAGTTTAGTTTGGCTCAAAGTAACTGAATGGAAAATGAAGACGACAAATTTTTTAAAAATTTTATATATTTATATGTGTGTGTGTGTGTGTGTGTGTGTGTGTGTGTGTATGTTTAAATCAAGGTCTTCGGATTTTCCCAAGTTTGAACTCTGACCTGAAGTGGTGGTTCTATAAATAGGCAGTCTGCCCTTCGAGATCTTACCACATGATCCCAGAGTCCCATTTTATCTTCAGCCCCAGCAGGACCTTTCATGGAAGGATGGTATCAAGTGAAGATACTTCAGAGCTATAAAGTCGGAGCAAGTTAATCTGCATTCCTTTTGCATTGTGCTCCCTGGTTGAAGATGGTGAGAGGTTCCTATATTTAAAACCCAGCTGACATGATATCCTTATTGGCAGATGTCTCACAGGAGGTATTTAGAATGATTCTGAGCGGCATATAACATGTTCGTGAGTGTGTGTGTATTTCACATGGTGACAGAGCAGAAAGAATTCACAGGGCTTGGGACTGCTGGGCTTTCTGGAGACACCGGCTCTCTCAGCTGCTGGGACGATGTCACAGATGCCAGGAGAACTGCCTAGGCCCCAATTCCCAAAGCTCTATTTTATGTCACAGAGCCTAAGGGCAGACAAGACCCAGTCCATGGGCTCCACCATCAAAGAACTTTGGAATTTGTTAGCCACAGGCTGGGACCAGCAACCACTTGTTGTCTGGGCAAAAGGAAAGCTGCCCCCTGCTGCCTGAGCCTTTGTCCCTGCCTGGGATACCATGGAAAATGGGGAAGGAATCCAGACTCATTAATGAGCTAATACAAAAGATGAAGCCAAGCTAGAGGCAGTTCATTATAGCTGCGTATGGATTCTTGAAGACAGTTTGAAGGATCTCCAGCTCAGGACCCAGGGGCGTAGCAGCCTCTTGTTTGCCAGACCCAAGGAGAGGATAAGAGCATCCCCGTGGGGAGCAATTTCCATGTTGCCGATTTCCTTGTTTAGGGAATGCCATTCCTCAAGCTATTATGTGGCAAATTGGTTGATCAATAAACACTATCTGATAACCCATGGTACTAATTATTGTTCAAGCTACCGGTTTCATTATAAGATGCTGAGTTGGAGCTCAGCTCTGAGCTTCTACTCGGTTGAATGGCTTTTGTTCTTGCCTGTTATTCCTGGAAGTCACTTAAGTCATGACTACTGCTTCCTTTTTTTTTTTTTTAAGTTTTACTTCTTTAAGTCATCTCTACACCCAATGTGGGGCTTGAACTCATGACCCTGGGATCAAGAGTTGCATGCTCCACCGACTGAGCCAGCCAGGTGCCCCTAAACATTGACTATTTCTATGATTCCTTTCAAACTGATACCCGTCAGGTGAGAAATGAAGTAAAATATAATGCACATATATGTATACACATATGATGTATAGCTTACATATCATATATATAAAATCTCCTCACCATTTTTTGACAGTTGGTTATTGGAGGTCCATGTTGCATATAGTGCTGAGTTTAGTGGGCTCTGATGATAAGTGAACACACTTATCATCACATACACATATATCATTACTATTCGCATTCATTTGTTCAATACCAAGCAGCTCTCTGTGCTGAGCACTAGGGGTAAGAGCTGTGGACAATGGTCCAGACAACTTCAGTCGAATCCTTGCTTTTAAGAAGGAGGATGAAAACATACCAACAGGGGTGTCTGGGTGGCTCAGTGGGATAAGCCTCTGCCTTTGGCCCAGGTCATGATCTCGAGGTCCTGGGATCGAGTCCCACATTGCGCTCTCTGCTCAGCAGGGAGCCTGCTTCCCCCTCTCTCTCTGCCTCTCTGCCTACTTGTGATCTCCGTCTGTCAAATAAATAAATAAAATATTAAAAATAAATAAAAAAAAACTTAAGAAAAAGAAAACATACCAATATATCTATAATCCAAGGCCTAGTCTAAGTTTCTCATAAGAGAAATAGAAACCAAGGACTGTGCTAGCCCCAAGAAGAGAAGGATTAGTTCCTACCAAGGGAATTAGACGAGGCTTCAAAAATAGGTAGCCTTTAAGCCAGGCTTTGAAAGATGAGGAGAATTTTGACAGATAGCGGTAGGAAGAAAGGATCTTCCTGGCAGAGGAATGTGGAGTGAGCAGTGGCACAAAGACATGAAACTATATCAGTAAGTAGCCTTAGTCTAGAAGAATCTGAACTTGACTCTGTTAGTGGTTGAGACCCGGTAGAGGGATTGGTGGAAGAGAGTGGCATGGTTAAACCAGTGTTCTAGGATCTTAACTCCAGCAGGAATGTGGAGGGAGGTCTGGAGATGAGAAATTGGAGAAGAGGAGTCCATTTAAGCTTGTAGAGTTTGCGGAGCGGAGAAGTCAGGCTCTTTATGAAAATTCATTAACCTTCCATTTCCATGCCTGGTGGAGCAGGTTAGGGGATGAGAACTGATCTGTCCTCAAAGTCAGGCCAGTCATCTTTTGGTCATTAACTGGGACATAGGAAGGGCTGTAGCTTGCAGTGGGTTGGGTCTCAGATGAGAAGGTAGATGGAATTACCTTCTCAAAGCAGACCAGCACCATATCTGGGTCCCACAGCAGAAAATTAAAAGAAAATTCTAGTACCTCCAGAGATCTGTCCCTCACTGAAGCCTAAACAGAAGTTCTCACAATGAAGTATTTAGATTCCCTGATGAATGTGTCAACTATTATTTTTTAATCAATTTGTTACACACTTTTTTTAGTCAGGATTCCAATCAAAAGTGGCTCCTTGGCTGTTGAATGTTGAGTGCCATCCATCCGTTCACTGAAGCCTCAGAAATTACCAAAACTGTGAGGAAGATTGAGAGAGATTATAGTGTTTTTCTTCAGCTGCCACTGTGGGTGCTTAGATGTGCTGGAGAGACGACTGTGTTTCGTGACAGCCTCACAAAGAGGAGTGGGGGAACTCAAGGGAAGCAGTGACTGTTCGCCTTCTCCAACCTTCTTAAAACACATTTTCCCATTTGTTATCAACTCCTGTGTTTTTCTAATTAAGGCAGCTACTTATAGTTGGTGCTGTTTCCCTAGAACAGTCTCCAAGAACTTTAGAGCCTTTCTCTCTAGGACCCTGCTTGTGAATTTTCCCGAAGCATCTGCTGACAATGAGCTGACCTGACCTTTCACCAGGACCAGTGGGGCTGGCAGCCGGCCCTGCTGTTTCTCCCCACCGCACCAGTCCTGTGGCCTCGCTGCTCAGAGCAGGTGCTAAGAAGGCAGAGAAGGTGTCTTGTTCAGAGGGCTTAGAGGCTCGTTTAGAGCACTTCCACCAAGGGTAGCGTCTTGTGTGTCCTGCTCCTCGCCATCTCTTCTTCTAGAACAGTCGCTGGCGCATAGCACATGACCGGAAACTCTTGCATGAATCTGGGAGGGAATCTGTTCCAATTTGTGACTTGGCTGTTTTCCTCCAGTTTAGGGAGACATTCGCCCTCCAACCGTGACGCTATGCCTGTGCCACCGTTGTGTTTGGCAAGCAGATATCTTGCTTCCTAGTTTCATGGGTACACAGGTGGAGGGAAATTCTGCTCCAGAATGGACCCTCAGCATCTCAGCAGCATTTGATTTGGATGATGAGATTTGGGACTTTTCAGCTAATGAGATTTTGGACTGAGAGTTATCGCTGTAATGTGCTGAGATTTTGAGGCATGTTGTGATAACATAAATATATTTTGCATGTGGGATAGAGATGAACTGGGGAGGAAATGTATGTGTGTGTGTATAGAGCAAAAGCAAGAGAGTTGGGGGGGATCCTTTCCGCCATTAAAACAATTATAGAATGCTACATTGGGGTTTCATCTTCAAAGTATATACAGAATATTTCAAGTCTGCCAAGAGTCATCCAGAATACTTCTTTCTGCCTTGACTTAAAAAAAGACTTTATTTCTTTTTTCCAGGCTTATTGAGATACAATTAATACATAACATTGTGAAAGCTGATGCGATATGCTTAAGCATTGCGATATGATACCATCGTAGCCTTAGCTAACGCCTCCATCATCTCACATAATCACCATTTCTTTTTTGTGGTAAGAACATTTAAGATCTCCTCTCTTCCTTCACCTTCTTGGCCTATATGGTGGAATGATACCATGTCTTCCCCATGAGTCCTCATTCCATTATGCAGCAGGTGCTCACCTTGATAGAACCTGGAAAATCCATGACCTCTCTACTTGTTCTTCTTCTTTTTTTTAAAACTTATTCCTTTTTAAAGATTTTATTTATTTATTAGAGAAAGAGGGAGAGAGCATAAAGAGGGGGAGGGGCAAAGGGAGAGGGAGAAGCAGACCCCCCACTGGTCAGGGAGTCTGACACAGGACTCGATCCCGGGACCCTGGGATCATGACCTGAGCCCAAGGCTGATGCTTAACCGACTTAGCCACCCAGGTGCTCCTCTCTCTACCTGTTCTGTCTCCCTGGTCTGACCTTCAGTCGGTGGGTATGCTGTAGCTCCCATCTAGTGAAATGATTGTGGACGGAAACCCCAGGCTATGGCCTATTCTCCCTTACTATGCCTGTTCTGCCTGTAAAATAAGTGAAGATGGAAAACCAATTTTATCTGTCAAAGCTCAGTTTGTTGAAGTTGGAAGAGCTGAGATGAAACAGTGATCTGTATGCCTATTTTATTTCTAGACTCCGGTCTTCCTGGGTCCCGAAGTCCTGCAGTGACTCATGTCTCAGTGTTAGGTAGCTAGATGCTGGGAAACTTTTCTGATACGCGGGTTATAACTGTGAATAAAGTGACCCAAATCTTCAGCACCACCTCCCCCGTTGACACAGATTTCTCATGCTTTTCGCCAGGAAATAGTCTCTCTGAGGAAGGACAGATGGGTCGGTGATCTCGTCTACCTTCAGTGCATTCCTTTGAACCTATTGGGTACCACTTCCTCTGAGCTCTCACCTCTCTGGACATCCCTAGCCCTGACCTCCCTTTCCTACAGCCAGTCAGCAAATGCTCCTTCTTCGTAACATTACTTGTCCGAGATCCTTTGCCACCCCTACGCCGTGAACCTAGTACGGACATGTCTGACTTCACCATCCACTCCCCCTTTGGGCGTGGAGACTAGAAAAATCAGTGAGACACTTAAACCGCCCTGGGCTTCTTATGTCTCTCTTCTTAGAGCACTCTGGTCTCCGACAGCACTTACATTTTGCTTTATATTTTGCTTTTTGTTGATCTATTTGTATAACTTCTGTCTCTACCACAAAAATACTTACTTGCCTCCCTTTTTAAATCCCCGCCTTACTTGCCTCCCACACTCCGAGGGAGAGGCACCTCTTCCCCACAACTCTTCACCCCCCTTTCTTCCTATCCACCCACTCTTATCTTCCACCTAATTTAGGAATTTTCCTTATACGTTAATTTTTTTTTCCCTCTATGGCCTCAGTGATTCTGTCTCTAATGGAAAGTGGTTAAAAAAAAAATGACCTGGAGAAAGACAGTGATCAAGACCAAGTGGCATTTATCAAGGACTTGCTGAGTGCTGATACTCCACTGGGTGTTTTGAAATATCAAATAAAGAACACCGTGCTTGTTATATGCTCCCTTCTAGATTAAAAAAAAATCCATAATCTATAAATGCTCTTGGCTAGTGATGATGAACAGCAGCACTTTTTTTTTTTTCCAAAGCAAAAACACCAGAAGTTTGGAAAGGAATTCGCAAGTTGTGTTGTAATGCAACTGATCTCTTTCTTCCTGAGAAAGTTGGTCTCTTGCCAGACCGTTCAATTCAGGCCCACACAAACTGGGTGTATTTATAGAGGGCCAAACGAGGAAGAGAACATGATAAACTTTCCTCCCTAGTACAGCAGACAGTGGCAAACAATCACCAGGTGAATGCCACGTAGCACAAAAATTGGGGAGCCAAATGCCATCTCGGTGTGGGGTGGCCTGGCACCTGTTAGTGGGAAGGACCCCCACACCCCTGTAGGCGTCCGATTCAGGTCTGGGGACTCCAAAGTGTTATTCTGGATGATGGCAAGCCCTCAGGGATTGGGGGGCCCCCTCTATCTGGGGGACATCTAGGAGACTGGACCCACTACAGCTGCCTCTGAATTCTTAACATAAAGATGTTAATAAGAAAATGAGAATCTCTGCATTTAAGTGTTTTAACGTTTATGAGGCCCTTTTATTTACATTGGCACATTTATTTCTTCCTACCATCCTGCGAGCTAGCTATCGTGAATATTCTCTTTTCTAGATGAATAAAGTGACACTCAGATTGTAACAAAAGGTTGGCCTTACTCTAAATTCCATGATCTTTATTCTCCTCTGTTGAGGGACGAAGAACCATTAAGACAGTCTTATTATTTAGGAGGTCACTTGAAACCGCCTAGACCTAGCTCTCTACCTCCAGCAATTTCTTCTAAGGAAAGAGTAGGACAGTCCTTCAAGATGAATAAGGATATTTCACTGGCGTTGTTGGCCAGAGCAAAGAATTAAAAGCAACCCAAATATCCACCAGTAAATTTATTATGTGATCGATGTCACTTCCATACAATGGAATAATCTACAGCCATTTAAAAATATTTTTTTAAAGATTTTATTTATTTGTCAGAGAGAGAGAGAGAGTGAGCACAGTCAGACAGAATGGCAGGCAGAGGCAGAGGGAGAAGCAGGCTGCCTGCTGAGCAAGGAGCCCGATGTGGGACTCGATCCCAGGACACCGGGATCATGACCTGAGCCGAAGGCAGCTGCTTAACCAACTGAGCCACCCAGGCGTCCCCT
>NW_019154173.1:1704820-1775334 GCF_002288905.1 Enhydra lutris kenyoni
AGAGGCAGAGGGAGAAGCAGGCTGCCTGCTGAGCAAGGAGCCCGATGTGGGACTCGATCCCAGGACACCGGGATCATGACCTGAGCCGAAGGCAGCTGCTTAACCAACTGAGCCACCCAGGCGTCCCCATTTAAAAATATTTTTTTAAGATTTTATTTTTAAGTCATCCCTACACCCAGCATGGGGCTTGAACTCACAACCCTGAGCTCAAGAGTCAGATGCTGTACTGACTCAGTCAGTCACCCCTCAAAATATTTTTAAATACTGTTGGGCACGGAAAGATATCTATGATATACTGTTAAGTGGAAAAGCAGCTTATGAGACAGTATTAAAGTACAATCCAATTACCGTCCAATTTTTACCAAACCGGGCACACATGTATACAATTACATGGGGGGAAAACTCTATAGGACTATGTGTCAAAACATTAGCAACATTATAGTAATTTTCTTTTTTTTTTTCTTTTACCTCTCTGCCCTTTGCCCCTATGCTTTAAAAAATTATTTTTAGGGGCACCTGGGCAGCTCAGTTGGTTAAGTGTCTAACTGCTGATTTGGGCTCAGGTGCTGATATCAGAGCCAATCCAGTCTCTGCCCCCAGCAGGGAGTCTGCTGAAGATTCTCTTTCTCTGCCCCTCCCCCCACTCAAGCTTGCACATGTGTACTCACTCTCTCCCAAATAATCTTTAAAAAATTATTTTTAGGGGTGCCTGGGTGGCTTAGTCAGTTAAGTAACTGTCTTCAGCTCAGGTCATGATCCTGGAGTCCCTGGACTGAGTACTGAATTGGGCTCCCTGCTCAGCGGGTAGCCTGCTTCTCCCTCTGACCTCTCCCCTCCTCCCTCTCATGCCCTCTTTCAAATAAATTTAAAAAAAAAAACTTTTTAAAAAAAATAAAAATTAGTGGGGCACCTGGGTGGCTCGGTTGTTAAGCATTTGCCTTTGGCTCAGGTCATGGTCCCAGAGTCCTAGGATTGAGCCCGCCATTGTGCTCCCTGCCTGGCGGGAGGCCTGCTTCTCCCTCCCCTACTTTCCCCTGCTTGTGTTCCCTCTCTCACTGTCTCTCTCTCTGTGTCAAATAAATAAATAAAATCTTTAAAAAGAGATATTTTTAAGAAATAAAAATCAATTATTTTTAAATCAGAAAAAGCAATCCATCTACTATGATTTCAAACAAACATTTTGAATCGGATGAGGACAAACTAAGACTGAAGCCACCATGGACCAAATACCAAGTTCTCACACCTTCCCCATTGCCACCTTTCCTGGAAGTGACAGAGGCCAGAGAAGAGGCGGCATGAGAACCATCAAGCCTGTGGCCTCCTGACCAATGCAGACGGCCCCAGTGTTTTCAGCCTCAGTGGGCAGCACCAAAGACCTTCAGAGAAGTGGCCCTGGAGGCATGTGGCCCCATGACCCGACCCACTTCACCCAGGGCCTCTTGCTGACAGGCCCACCGAGACACGTGTGCACAGTTAGAAGTGGCCCCCAAGCTTTTAAGCTTCCCCAAATAACCCAACATTAGTCCGTCATTCAGAAACTGGCCCAAATATTTTGGAATCTATTTCTCCTTCTTGCCTGCCCTACCCCCGAGGGAAATGAATTCCTTAAGTTTAGTGTTTGATATTCAAAGTAGGGCCTCCCTTCATCCAACCTCAAATCATCTCTTTCAAGTTCAAGGGGGTAGCCCCCTAATTCCAGTGTTCTAGGACATAAGTTTGTGGTTACCGTAGCCATCAATTGCATGCACTTCTCTGATTTTCCCCGTTAGCCTTCATCTTTCCAGACTCAAGAGGCTGGTGATTTCAGTCTGTCGTATGGCTTTGTCTTGTTCTCTGCCCTTCATTATTTTATTTACCCTTCTCTGGACAGCTTCCTTTCCCATTTTGTCTTCTTGAATACGCCATCAGCAGAATGTAGTCCCAGATATTCTGACAATAAGGTGCAGTGGCTCTACCGTCAGCACTGGGGCTTAAAATCACCTTCTCTCGGTTGCTCGAGGTGAACAGAAGTTCAACTTTTCATGGGAGGAGACTCATCATTAAAGAGCTGCAGATTCTAGTCAGTTTCATCCTTGGATTCTAGTCTGTTTCATTGTCGTTGAGAGATGCCAGGACCCCACCAGACCCTAAGTTGACTTGGATTTGGGGGGGAACCCTCAAATCAACGTGATAAATGGTGCCTCCAAATGTAATCTTCAGATTCTGTGAAATAAGACAGCCATCATCTCTCAGAGACCAACGCAGAGGCCATCTGACAGCCTTGCCACGTCAGAGGCTTCCAGTCATTCTTTTACACACATGTAAAACCTTCAGACTTTCTGGAGAAAAGAACCTTTATTTCAGAAAATAGCTTTGAAGTTTGAAAATCAAAGCAGACCAGCTGTTTCTCAGCATAGAAAGGACTTTTCCTAAACTGCTAGAAAGCGAATAAGGCTTTCAAAGGACAGTGACGGCTTCCCCTGATGGCCACAGTGCGGGCAACACCAGGGCTGGGATGAGCTGTTACAAGTGAGGAACTCGCCAGACCTTCCACGACGTTTGCCCCCTTCCTCCTTCCCTCTTTCACTGTCCCCTGGCCTCTTTCTTTCCCATTTCTTAGCTTTCTTCCCCCACCCCCCCATCTCCTCCTCCTCCCCAACATTTTTTTTTAATCATTTCATTCCCCAGACTCACTGTAGCCTAGACCTGGAGTAGTTTGAATTCTTCATTATTTCTACTGAAGAGCATTTTCCTGTCCCTGTTCTTATTTTTTTTTTCAAAAGGAGGTGACGTGAAGATTTTCTATCTCTTCCCCACACGCGCAAACAAAAACCAAACTAAATCAAGTGGCTTCTTACTTGCGTGTGGCCCCAGTGGATTTTTTTTCCCCCTGTGGGTCACCCGCCCTCGATAGAAAAGAGGTCCCCACCCTTGCACCAAGGGGTCTTGCCAATTTCATTCTTCTTCAGAAAAGGGGATGAATAACAGTATGGACAATTAGTTACTGTGGGTGGGAGAAGGAATTTGACTAGAGGCAATTTTCTTTGGAAAGAGATAGGGAGGCACAAGGGATGGCAATAGTTCTACTTGTGAAAAATTGAGGGTATAAAATCACTTGGTGGAAAGTTCAGCTGAGAACAGGAACATCTGGGGCTTATTCATGGTTTTTCAGAAGTTTTTTGAAGCTTTTTTATTAGCTGGGTTGACCTCAGATTGAGGAGGAGATTTTTCAACTGTTAAACAGTTTTTTCTTTGCATTCCTAAAGTCATATTGTGTTCAGCTTGTTAATATCTGCACAGGGGGCCTTGGGCAGAGTCGGCCCCTAGCTGCATGCTTTCGGGACATATTTCCCCATAGCTGTTATTTCCCTTTCTTGTTGAGGATTTGCATGTGTCCCTTTCATCCAGGCACACAGCAGATTCCTCCACAAATAATCGCATTTGACATCACAGTTGTTAGAGAAAATTCGGGGCGGGGGGGGGGGGCGGGGGGAGGGTGGAGAGATCCCCATTTCCCTCGCACAGAGGCAGCTGGAGGGAGGAAGCAGGTTAGACAGGGAAATGCATAAACGTACCTGGAATGTAACAGCAGGTAATTCTGTCTGTGTTAGTCACGATAATAGCTTGCATGTTGGAATATCAAGGGTGTAGATTCCAAGATGTCTAGAACTCAGAAAGAAAAGAAAAACAGCACAAATCAACACCCTCACATCCCATCGACTTATGGGGCCTGACGCTGGGAAAGTGCAGACTATCGGAAAAGGAGTGGTTTGTTCGGGGTGTGCCAGTGTTGAGAAAAACAAACAAAACAAAAAATAATCCATGCACTAACACTATGACCAGAAATAAGTTTCTATGTTCTGTGGCTAAAACTCTTGGAGGTTATTTGGTTTTCCTTTTTCTATGAACTGGCAGGCCTACAGTGATTTGGTTTTCCTTTTTCTATGAACTGGCAGGCCTACAAAGGTTCCGTGCAAGCAAAGGAATTTAAGCAAATTTCCAAAAATTTGACATTTGAAAATTTGGGGAGTTATTTGGACACAGATGTTCTGTGTTCTGTGTTGGGTTTATGGGTTATGCCGGCTCCTTGATTAACAGCTAGAAGACACACAGACGGTTCAATAAATCAACATGTAGTACTTGAGCTTCTATTCTAAATACGTTTATTGTTTATTTGGCTCCTGAGTGCCAGGCTCTCGGCTAGGCCCTGGGAATCTGGAGAGGCCCAAAAATGAATCCCATGCACTTCTACCCTCAAAAAGCCTTTGGCCTCATAGAGGAGAGAGACGTAGTCTCAAAGAATTACAATACAAGGCAGAATGTGATTGAGATTTTAAGACAGGCCCAAACAAAGTGTTGTGAGCACACAGATGAAACAATTAGATTTGGCCAAAGGGACTGGGGAAGAATTTGTGGAGGAAATGACATAGGACTCCTGGAGGATAAATAGAATTTCAACAGAAGAGATCACTCAAGGTGAAGAGAACAGCATGGGCAAGGCATGGCGGAGTGAAACTGTGGGGTAGATTTGGCGCATGGGGAGTAGTGAAGGTGTGTGGAGAGAATTGTGGGAGTCAGGGTGGTAGACGATGGGCAGTTATGAATTTGAGTTAGTGTTGCGGAACCTGGACTGGATCCTGGCGGAAGAACCAAGCGGCACTTGGAGACTTTGGAGGATCAGAGGTTGATTTAACATGGGTGGGCTCAGGTGAGGTTGCTCTCCCAAGGTCTGAGCCCTGAGCACAAGCAGGGAGGGGGATTTATACCCTTCTCTACTTCCTCATACTTGGTACTTTGGGTGCCCCTGCAGGAAACAGGGTAGGAAAAGAAGAACCTGGAAGGGCTTTGGGACAGGGACTGGAATTCCCTTGCTGGTTTGGTCAGCCGTCTTAGAGTGCAGTTTTTCCCTATCATTAGGAGCCCAAGAGAAAAGTCTAGACAACAGAATTGGTCCAAAATTCAGAACAGCATCGTTCCCTCGGAACCAGGTCTTTTGGGAACAATATTAGAACCCAGCCTCTGCTCTTTGGGGGTCCACAGTTAAATTAAGAGGCAAGGCATTCAATTATATCTACCCTGGAAGGGGCACCTGGGTGGCTCAGTCGGTTAACCATCCGACTCTTGATTTCAGCTCAAGTCATGATCTCAGAGTCATGAAATCAAGCCCCGCATTGGGCTCTACCCTGGGTGTAGAGCCTGCTTGAGATTCTCTTTCTCCCTGTCCCTCTGCCTCTCCTTCCGTTTCTCCCTGACCTTCATTTGCATGCTTGTGTTTTCTCTCTCTCTCTCTCTAATAAAATTTTTAAAAATAATAATATAAATAAATAAACAAACATATCTCTGGTGGGAAACAGAACAACCTATACATCATAGGATACAGCACACACAGGCACCAGCTGAAGAGTGGATGCAGGAAAGCACACGATATATTATTGGTGATTTATTGTTTTTGTGGCCAATCTGGAGCCTTGGTATGCTCCCCCCATTCAAATGTCAGAACCTTCCTAGACAAACACTACCACAAACCACGAACAGACTTTATTCATCAACACCAGTGGTTGGGAAGGCAGGGGACAGGGGAGAAAAGGTTTGCAAGTGAAGGAACAAGCAATTCATTTTTAGGTTGGAGAATGAGAAAATTAACTGATCGTAAATTCCAGGTGATTGGTTTTTCTCCTTCTTTATCATGAATAAAGGACCTGTTCACATTTTGAAAGTAACACCTCAGAGTACAGAATGGAATAAGCAAAGCAGGGCAAGTTCTCCCTTTATTTTTATAAAGGTGTGAGAACAGGAAGTTTGTCTGACCCACATATAGACTCCCTAGGGGACAAAAACCCTTCTCATCATGTATGAACGCATAGGTATTGGACACTTCCTGCTGCACTAAAAATAGGTTCAATTAAAATAATTGAGTAACGACTCATTTTGAGTGCCAGGTACCTACACATCTTTATTATTTTGCCTCTAAGAATTCCATAGGTTTGGAAGATAATCCTTGGGTGAATTAATGCTGCCACCAGTAGAGTTCCTTTCTGGACACCATTATGTAAGTCCCTGTGGATGGCATTGAGGAGAAGCCCTGGGGAGAGTGTGGTTTACAAAGAGTAAACTTCCTTGCTCTCCCCTTGGATCTGGTTGGCTAATGCATCTGCTGCCTTTTAAAGCATTCTTCCCAGTTCCTTTCCATTCCCCTGTACCACAAGACCAGTACACCTGTCTTGTATTGGAAAGGAAATAAGTGTCAAAGTGAGAACAAAATAAGGACAATTGGCTCATTCCAAGTTCGTGTGGGAGTGCAGCACAATCGGTCTTCCCACTGTGGTAAGGGTGGTGGGGGGTGGGGGGAAGGAGCCACATGTGGAAAGGGGGTGAAATCGGGGCTTTTGTCCCCATCCACTCCAGCTACAATCTGTGTGTTTATTTATTTTTTGCAATTTTCATTACTGAAGCAGAGCTGACCTACACAGTATTATGTCCATTTCAGGTGTACAACGTGGCGACTTGACAAGTCCATACATTAATTTAGTGCTCTTGCCACAACAAGTATAGTTACCCAGCTATCATCCCTTTAAATCACCCCAAAGTATGCCAAGTTCTCATTCTTTTTTTTTTTTAAAGATTTTATTTATTTGTCAGAGAGAGAGGGAGAGAGAGCGAGCACAGGCAGACAGAAAGGCAGGCAGAGGGAGAAGCAGGCTCCCCACCGAGCAAGGAGCCCGATGTGGGACTCGATCCCAGGACGCTGGGATCATGACCTGAGCCGAAGGCAGCTACTTAATCAACTGAGCCACCCAGGCGTCCCCCAAGTTCTCATTCTGAAGTGGATTTTCCAGAGAGCCTACCTTCTGAATAGTGGGGGGGGGGGAGGGTCTGCTGGTGAGAGCACGCAAGCCACCTCCCCCTCTTCAAAATGGGATTGAGGCTACAGCAATGAGTCAGGGCTTCAGAAGCCTCCATTTTGAATAAGATGCGGTGCCAAGGGTGCAGTGACTTTCAGGCACTGAAGATCCTGTAGCATTTCTTAAAGGAATGTTTGCCCTGACCTCCTTGGCCCAAGCTCACATCTGGTAATTGCATCTGTTGACACTGGCTTCCCTTGTCCTCTCAGCTGCGTACAATATTGCCTCTTGCATCCTGTCTTAGCCTGTTGGATAGCGTCGCTATGTGCTGTTAAACAGCCCTTGCATTTCACCCAGCGGGGAATGCATGTGGAAACCCTTTGGGAAGAGTGGAGCTATAGAAATGTCAGCTCAACAGCCGTGTTTCTTTTGTGAGCCAGGAAGTGGAAGTGTAAGAAACAGATCCAAACACTGCTCAGTGTAAACGTTAATGTGGACGGCAGAGTCGGCAATGACCAGACGCAAGGCCAGATAGGCCAGGGGTCAACAAGACCCCTTATCGTTGGGAAATGAAAGCAGAATGTGTTTTTGAAAGTCCTTTTGGGGATGCCCTGTGAGTTCAGAAGAACATCTAAGGAATTTTGGAATTTTCCAGAAAGTTGATAGCTTCTATTTGTTGGGGTCTCTGCAGTTTACAAAGTACTCTTTATGGACACAGACACATTGAATTCCCATAGTCCCGTGAGTCTGGTATGACTGTTATTCCCATTTTACAACACGGGGAACTAGGGGTTAGTGATGTTCAGAGATCTAAGGTCTCACTTCCAGCAAGTCGAGGAAACAAAAGAGATACGGATCCAGGTCTTCTGACTCCAAATTCTTTACCCTTTGCAGCATACCATAGCTCAGTGAGTGTGTTGGGTATGGTTTGATGGTCAAAGCATGGATCTGGCATGCTTTCTAGGTACATTTTAAACATTGAGTTACTAGAATTTAGGGGATTCTGGAAAGCCCAGGTTTTTTTGTTTGTTTTTTGTTTTTTGGGTTTTTTTTTTTTTTGACCCCTGAAGGTTAGGACCAAAATTTCAAAATGCTAACCGTTTTAAAAAAATAGAAACCTTTCTGAAATAGACATGCTCTAAGTTTTCACTGCAGTGTCAAAGGTTCTTTTTTTTTTTAAAGATTTTATTTATTTATTTGACAGAGATCACAAGTAGGCAGAGAGGCAGACAGAGAGAGAGAGAGGAGGAAGCAGGCTCCCCGCTGAGCAGAGAGCCCGGTGTGGGGCTCGATCCCAGGACCCTGAGATCATGACCTGAGCTGAAGGCAGAGGCTTAACCCACTGAGCCATCCAGGCACCCCAATGTGTCAAAGATTCTTTTTGGTTACTTGGGCCTTTGGCTCCGTCCCAGAGGCCACCCGGCCTCAGAGAATAGCTCAAGTTAAGTATTGCTTCGCTGGGGCATTTTCATTTTCTGTTCACTCCTGTGTTGGATAAACAATGGTATTTTGCATTCATAAAAGAGTCAGTGTAGGGACACCTGGGTAGCTCAGTCAGTTAAGCGGCTGCCTTTGGCTCAGTCCCGCATTGGGCTCCTTGCTCAGCAAGAAGCCTGCTTCTCCCTCTGCCTCCTTCTCCCCTTGCTTTTGTTCTCTCTCTCTTCGACAAATAAATAAAATCTTTTTTTTTAAAGAATGAGTATACATTGGAAATGACTAGTTCTACAAAGTAGTTTACTCATCTGATGAGATCTGCCTGTTCCAATATAAATGTATTGCCATTAAATATTGGCTGTGGGAGCCGTAAGTATGGAATGAGGTGAGAGGTAGAGAAAAGAGCTCACGCGTACTATAGAAGAAGGAGAATGCACTGAACGAAGAAACATTTCCTAGGGGACAAGGCAAAATAAAGCAAATACGTAGAAGA
Organism: Enhydra lutris kenyoni; assembly: GCF_002288905.1. Taxonomy (NCBI): domain Eukaryota; kingdom Metazoa; phylum Chordata; class Mammalia; order Carnivora; family Mustelidae; genus Enhydra; species Enhydra lutris. The sequence continues at coordinate 1,713,569 of NW_019154173.1, forward strand.
CTGAGAGACATGGGGATAGAAAGGAGAGCTTGCACAAAAGTAGAGTTTGAATTTTAAAAAGTGTCACCTTGGGCACCTGGGTGGCTCAGTGGGTTAAGCCTCTGCCTTCGGCTCAGGTCATGATCTCAGAGTCCTGGGATGGAGCCTGGCATTGGGCTCTCTGCTCAGTAGGGAGCCTGCTTCCCCCCACCCCACCCCACCCTGCCTGCCTCTCTGCCTACTTGTGATCTCTGTCTGTCAAATAAATAAGTAAAATCTTGAAAAAAAAAAAAAGTGTCACCTTGAGCCTTATGGAGTTAATGTGTCTCCTGGCTGGTGGCATGATTATGGTGGCTGAAAGCTAGGTAGGATAAGGAAGGAATCTGGCAAGATGTTACTGGCTTAAAGATAACTAGCTTCCTCTTGGGTTTTGACCTCAGGGCTGGCATTTTCATCCAAGCTTGAGTTCCTCCCTTGTCACATTGACTAACATAATTTCTCCCTTTTTGCAAAGATATTTGTAACCATTTTATTGAGATATAATTTACAAGTCCTAAGATTCACCCATTATAAACATACCTACCACCCAAAGAGTTTTAGTCCGTTCAGACAGTTGTACAATCAGTACCTCAATCCAGCTGGGAACATGTCCATCAACCCAACAATCTCCACCATGCCTATTGGCAGCCACTTCCATTCCCAGCCCCAGGCAACCACTCAACTGCTCTATGTCTCTATGGATTTTCCTTTTTCTGAATATTTCATACCAGTGGAACTATGCATGTTGTGGTCTTTTGTGTCTGTCTTCTTTCATTTAACATGTTGTTGAGGTCCATCTGTGTTGTGGCATGGAGCAGGACTTTGTTGCTCTTCATTGCCAAGTAATGTGTCAGTGTCTGGATAGACCACACTTTGTGTATCCATTTACCAGGTGATGGACGTTTAGATTATTTCTAGATTTGGACTCCTGTGAACAATACTGCTATGCACATTCACATACAAGTCCTTGTGTAGACCTCTGTTTTCATTTCTTTTGGATAGATACCTAGGAGTGTAACAGCTTGAGTCATATGACAAATGTATAGCTAACTTTTTGAGAAACTGCTTAACTATTTTCCAAAGTGGTTGTACCATTTTGACATTCACGTAAGCAATATTTGAGGGTCCTAGTGTATCCACATCCTATTCAACACTGGGTGTGGTTCTTTGAGAATAGACTTTCTAGTGGGTATGTAGTGGTATCTCGCAATTTCCATCTCCCGGGTGAGTCATGAGGGTAAGCATTTGTTCCTTGCTTCTAAACCACTTGTAGATCTTCTTTGATGAAGTGCCTGTTCAAATCTGTTTACGTGGATATTTTATAGCGTAAATAATGGGAGGGAAGTAGGAAGAATATGATTCTGCTAAGAGATGGTCACACTCCTCCCTTCTACACGTCAATTAGCCTTTGTTTCTTTTTATAGTTGTTTGGGGGGTTTGTTTCTTTGCTTTGTTTTGAACAACTAAAGGACTGAAGTGATCTAGAGTCATTCACTGGCCTCAACAGAATTTCTGAGGACATGGATAATCTTCTTAGTGGCACAAGAGTTTCTGTGCCCCAGCGCAGAGGTCAAGTTACCTGAAACTGCTTTAGGTGGGATGTTACAAAGGGCTATCCTGTGTCTCTCATCTCATTAACTCTTCACAGTGGCTCTAGGAGGTCACTTCTTTTAATCATCTTTTCACAGGGCAGACTCTGATTGAGCAAGTGACTTGTATAAGTGTAATCAGTTGGTCAATCAGTAGAGCTGAGTTGTGGCCCCAGCTCTGGCTCCCAATCCTCTACCCTTTCCACTGTAACAGGCAGGCACACTTCAAGGTCCACTTTGGTTCCATGTGTCAGAACTCCTGCAAAGCCCAGACCAGCACCTTTAGGATATCACATGTGGGAATGGCTGCCGGACAAACTTTCCGGAAACGTTTCCTCCATTACCCGATTGAATGGTTTTGCCCATTTACCCTTGGCCCAGATGTCTGGGTCTCTGTGTTATGGACAACCTGATTGTAATCTGGAAACAATGAGGACTCAGAACATCTGTTGAGAGAAGGAAATCTAATAGATGAGATGGCATAGTCTGATTGGAGATTATTTTAGGAGCAAATCAGTTTACATGGAATCAACCAAACAATGTTCAATTGACAAAAAGCTGACTTGCGGGATCAAAATATTGTAAAACAATATGGAATGGGGAAATGAGAATACTAATGTATTTATTACTGGGGAAGTTATTTTTTAATTTATTATATTCAGTGGCCCCCTAAGGTTTTAAGAATGTTTCATTGCAGGGAGTGGTGAGTAATAGTTCTGTGTCAGTCAAGAGCAGGTTTTTAAACATTTTGTCTGTTAGAACTCAGAAAACACTGAGAACACACCTGAATTTCAATATTGTAATGTCCATATGAAAACTCCCAAACTGCCTCACGTAATCAGAGGCAGCACGCATGTGCGCGCGCACACACACACACACACACACACACACATCCTTTGTTAGACGATATGCCTTGGTTGGGGTTAGAAAATATGGTTATTATTACCAAGACCTGCAGGAGAAATAGAAAACACTGTCTCTTCCCCCGAAGAACTCACAAGTAACAAAGCAATTAACAGTCACACATAGAGAACAATTAGAAAATAATACAAGGCAGAACCCGAGAAACTGCTGAATTGAACACAAGAACAATCACAGTTGGAAGAAGGAAATGATCATGGGAAGCCGAGCGCTGTGGTCAAAGCGAGCAGCACAGCGGTGTTGCCCTATCTGCTCAGCATCACCTGTGTTCAGCTTTGAAAATTACATGCTACTGGGTCATTATAGACATTTAGAAATTACAGATAAACAAAAATAAATTAAGCCACTCCTAATCTTACTACCCAGAAATAACCATTGCTTGGACACATGCTTACTCTATATTGTGTTGCTTTTTAAAATAATAAATGTTAACTGTTTTAAAAAAAAAAAAAAAAAGATGAAAACCCCTCTATCCCGAACAGCAATCACTATTGCTCATTTGCCCTAGTACTATATCCCCTAGTGTGTTCCTCAGAATTTTTATTGTTTTTTTTAAAGATTTTATTTATTTATTTGACACAGAGAGAGAGAGAGAGAGAGAGCATAAGCAGGCAGAGGGGCAGACAGAGGGAGAGAGAAAAGCAGGCTCCCCGTCAAGCAAGGAGCCTGATGCTGGGCTTGATCCCAGGACCCCAGGATCATGACCTGAGCTGAAGGCATCCACTTAACCGACTAAACCACCCAGGCATCCCTTGATGTGATTTTTTTTTAAATTTAAATTCAATTAGCCAACATATAGTACATTGTTAGTTTTGGATTATTGGTGTGATTTAAAAAAAAAATCCTCCACCAAGTATATGGAAAGACGCTCAAAATCACTGATCCTCAGGAAAATGCAAATCAAAACCATAATGAGTTACCACCTCTTTGGATGGCTACCATCAAAAAAAAAGAAGAAAAAAAAATCACAGAAAACAACAAACATTGGCACGAACGTGGAGAAATTGGAACCCTTGTGTGCTGTTGGCAGGGTTGTAAAATGGCGCAACCACGGTGGAAAACAGTGTGGTGGTTTTCCAAAAAATTAAAAATGAAATTACCATATGATACAGCAATGCCATTTCTGGGTACACAGCCAAAAGAATTGAAAGCAGAATCTCAGAGTGACATTTGTACGTTCGTGCCCACGGCAGTACTATTTATAATAGCCAAGAGGTAGAAGCAACCCAAGTGTTCATCAATGGATGAATGGATAAACAAAATGTGGGATGTACATGCAAAGGAATGTTATTCAGCCAAAAATGAAATCCTGTTGTTTGCTACAACATGGCTGAAACTCGCAGACATGACACTAAGTGAAATAAGCCAGTCGCAAAAGAACAAATACCGTGTCATTCTACTTGTGTGAGGTACCTAGAATTGTCAAATTTCATGGAGGAGAAAGTAGAATAGTGGTTGCCAGGGCTGAGAGGAGCAGGATTAGGGAAGTTATGTTTTAATGGGTACAGAGTTTCAGCTCTGCAAGAGGAGAATGTTCTGGAAATTGGTGGCAGAACAGTGTGTACATGTAAAACACTACTGACCTACTCATTTAAAAATGGTTAAGATGGTAAATTTTATGTTATGTGTAGTTAACCACAGTTTTAAAATTTCTTTCAAAAGCATTCCAGATGCTCAAATAAGGAAAGCGTGGATTAAACAAAATTTGTTTGTTTACAGCAGGACTTCTCAGAACCTTTAATACGCTAAATGTATATTATGTTTCTCCAAGAAGAGATGTAGCAAAATGTGTTTTCCCAACTTATGTGACCAGGGATCCCTTTTTCCAAAGTTTTATGGTACTGGGGAAGTATATTAAGGAATACACCTTAGGAAATATTACCATAAAGCCTTGGTGATTTAACATCTGCCCCTTCCAATAGAGATTCCATTGCAAGCACATACCTGGGGTGATCAGTGTTTATCCCAAAGGAATGTGTTACTAGGTACAGAATGGCAAGACCTGCAAGTGCCTAAGAAGAAAAAGAGTCAGGGGCACAGAGCCACCCAGCACCTTAGATCTCTGCTTGTCAACAGCCAACTGTTCTGCCTACTTACAAGGTCAGCCCCACGTTTTTGGCAGCCACAAGAACAGGCCCTCAAATTTAGAAACTTCTTAGGAGGAATGATCTTCAGTATCTGATGATAAAGTTTCATGATTTCATGAAGGCATCTAGTCATTCCAGTACAGATAGCAGGCATTTCCAAGCAGGAACTTGAATGCTGAGCCAGAAACTTTGGATGGACAGAATTCAAGTCAAGGGAAAGATAATTCTCTGGGTTGAATATCTTCCTGTGTAATTCAAAACGCGAGGTTGCCAGTAGGTTTAAATGTACTGTAGTGGAGCTGAAGGAGGATGTCATGGTTAAAAGCCAAGAATTTCCTCTAGGAGCAGGTGAAAAAACAGCTGACATTCCCAATTGTTTTTCTAAGTGTTTAAAATGACTTTTCCAGACCTAAAGCCTGTAAGCATTTTATTAACATTTGATTAGCAATTATTCCTTACTGTGTTGAAGCTGAAATTAGGATCAGGTTTCCTTACATTACCGTCAAAAAAAAAAAAAAAAAAGTCCAAATAACTCAGTTTGCACAAAGAATCATTCCAAAACAATTTCCCATTTTCCTTTCCTTAGCAATATCAAAAAATCATGGACTGTCAGAGCTGGGAAAGACTTCAAACTCATGCAATCCAATTCCCTGCTTGTATATGTGGGGAAACCAAGGCCCAGAGAGGGGATGAGATATCCCCCAAGACCCAGAGAGTGGCAGAGCTGAGAACACTTGACTTCTCTAGTGCTCTTTCCAATACACAGATCTGTGGGGGCCCAATATCCCTGACTCCAGGTCAAATTTGTTTATAATTTATTAAATGAATGAATAACAGGGGTTTTATTTTGAATGCCAGAATACAGTTTCTCTTAGTTAATACAATTTGTAGGCTAAGCATGAAACTTAAGCTCTGAAATAAATCAGTGTTCACAGCATGTAAGAATGTACAGTCAACTATAATGTGACATTTTGTTTTATGTGTAAACATATGGCAATTAGGTCACATATATCCACTGGAATTACTTGGTGGCTTTAATTCGTGTGGATGCCCGTAGCAGATTTATTCCAGTTCTGAAGGGAATTGTTATTGTGAATTATCAGGCTTTATAGGAACTCTCTATGTTATGCCCTATTTGTAAGCGATACACAGACCCTGTAGCTAAATGAAAAGCAGGAAATAGTTGACTTGATGGGAAAGGTTGCCTAGAATGTAACAGAGGTAAAAAGGTACGTTGCTTAAAGAACAAAGGGGCTTTTTGAGATGTTCACGTTCACTTGCTCATTAGCATATTGGTGTGCTTGTATTTAAGGCCATGTGCCATGAACCAGTTTTAAAGCCACCACCAATCAGCCAATTAGGGTGACAGTTCTGATCTCAACCCGATGGTTTATCTCCTAGTTCTCTCCAGGAGTTCTCAGTACATCAGAATAGCTAGAATAGGAAAAGGCTCTTTTCACCAGTTGCTCAGGAGAAGCTGTCAGCTCCATGCACTATGAACATGGAAAGTCAAACTGGTTAAGCCATATATTCCTTCTGTCCTAGACTCCAGGCTTCTGCTTGGATCAAGTAATGGTGTCAAAAGGTGCAATGGAAGAAAGAGGACGCCTAATAGAGGTGGCCCTTGCAGAAGGAAAATTACTGGCGTGCTAACTGCAGTATTTGTAGTCAGCCTGGTACTCCAGGGTATTATGTTTCCCCGGGACCTACCGAGGCCATCTGCATTTTCCCGGAGACGGCCCACAGAAGCGTTTGTCTTCCTTATAGATTTGGGCTGTGTTTGGAATTTGCCTTTTGAATGTTTTTGTAAAAACAAGCTCCAAAATATTGCATGTGGTGTCCTCAGACACCTGTGTATTGGAGCAGATAAACCTGTGGATCACCTTGCCACGTCTCCAAGTAGGCCCATGTTCAATTTGTACTTATCAGACAGAAACCAGCATCGTTCATTGCAAGGAAAGAGCATAGCTATGTTCCAAGTGCCTTGGCTAGTAATATTTCTTGTGGACAATGAAGCTGGAGATAGGATGGAAGTTTTCGATTTAGTATATTTTTTCCATCTTTTTATGTTGAACTTAATTTTGTCTTTGTGAAGTGCAGCTCTTATAGGCAGCATATAATTAGAACTCTGCCCTTACACTGGAGAATTTCATCCATTTATACTTAATGTCATTACTGATATAAGACTTACAGCTGTCATTTTGCTTGTTTTCCATATGTCTGTCTCTTTTTGCCTCTATTCTTCCATTACTACCTATTCCGGTATTAAATAGGTAACTTCTAGTTTATCATTTAATTCCCTTGTCATTTATTTCATTATGTTTTCAAAGTAATTTTCTTAGTGGTTGCCCTTTGGGTTATAATAAACATCATAATTTACAGCAATCTAGTCTGGATTGATAACAATTTAATTTCATTAGTATATAAAACATCACTACTACATTACTTTGTTTTCTCTCCCCTCTGTGTGCTGATATCATTATACAGTTTACATCTTATACATTACAAGTACATCCATACATATTTATAATTATTGCTTTATGCAATTGTCTTTTAAAACCAATAGGAGAAAGTATTTGCTGAATAAAACATATTATTTATGGAATTACCTTTACTGATGTTCTCCATTTTTTCCTATGGCTTTGGGTTATTGTCTAGTGTCACTTCATTGCAGCCTAAAGGATGCCCTTTAGCATTTCTTGAAGGGCATGTCTAATAGTGACAAGATCCTCCAGCTTTTGTTTGTCTGGGAATGTATTAATTTCGCCTTCATTTTTGGAAGGACACTTTTGCCAGATATAGAATTCTTCATTGACAGGTTTTTTTTTTTTCCTTTCAGTGTTTTGAGTATGTTATCCCACTGCCTTCTCGGGTTCTTGGTTTCTGTTGAGAAATTGGCTGTTAATCTTCTGGAGATCTACTTGTATACAATGAGTTACATTTCTCACTGCTTTCATGGTTCTCTCATTATCTTTGACTTTCAACACAGAGGTGTGAGAAACAATAGGCTTGGGTGATTATTTAACATAGAGCTAGAAAGTGAAATTTCACAAAGCAATACAATGAAAGAGTATGCTTCTCTAAAAGCAAGGTAATGATTCTAAGTGTACAGGTTTGGCCTGTATAAAGGAGATATGATCTTAATGACAAAAGTGAAGGAACTATTTTACCAGTTGAGTTGATGGAAAATAGCTCTCATTTCTGGCTGGTATACCTAGAATAAGAAACAGAAGTCAAGCTGGAGTAGGATAGAACAGGACATGTTTTGGAAAGGCGAACTGGTTAACATTAACAACAGCCCCCTACAAACCCCTGTGACCCTCCAGCTTTTATATTACTTATTAGGAGAGTTATATATTTGATTTCCATTAATAAAGGTATCTGCATAAGTATAAGTACCTAAGTGTGTGAATTTGTTGGGCACTTAGTCCCTGGTGTTGTGGGTGGCACATTTATAGCAGAAGGTCTCTGCACTGTCAACTCACAGATGGTAATGTTGGAATTTAGTTCAAGCTTGTGGAATCATTACATACAACTTTACCAATGGTTACACTGTATATGTTCCTGACTCTTTCTGGAAACATGAAAACACAAGATGTCCACCATCTGAAATGTCAGGGTAGTCCTTAAATATGGTTGCTATTTAAAGATGTATAAATTACAACCAGCCCACCAAATTTAATCTTTGGGACAGCAACATATTTGAAGTTTTAATTTTGTTGAAAGCCACCATGACTTAGGAATCCACCATTGAGTTTAACCAAATTGATCAAATGTTTAAATGTGTACAAGAGAGTAGGAAACAAAATGAAATTATGTATAATTGAATGCAAATGCAAGGATTTCAGTATGATTATGTTTCTCTGAGATGTTTCAACTGGAATTACTTGGGAATAGACAGGAAGAGATGAATGGGAGAAAAGGAAGTATATTTTGGTGGGTTGACTTATCCACTTAAGAATAGATGAGATTGGGGTGCCTATGTGGTTCAGTCAGTTAAGTGTCTGACTCTTGATTTTGACTCAGGTCATGATCTCAGGGTCATGAGATCAAGCGCCATGTCAGGTTCCCCGCTGGGCATGGGGCCTGCCTAAGATTCTCAATCTCTCTCCCTGGGCCCCTTCCCACACCTCTGTTCACACACACGTGCTCTCTCTAAAATTAATTACTTAAGGGGTGCCAGGGTGGCTCAATGGGTTAAGCATCTGCCTTTGGCTCAGGTCATGATCCCAGGGTCTTGGGATCGAGCCTCACATCTGGCTCCCTGCTCAGCGGGGAGCCTGCTTCTCCCCCTCCCACTTCCCCTACTTGTGTTCCCTCTCTAGCTGTCTCTCTCTATCAAATAAATGAATAAAAAAATTTTAAAAAATTAATTACTTAAACAAGTGGATGAGATGAGGACTTTGGGAGATATTATTCCCCTACTTTCCCACACCTTCTAGAGAGGAACTCCTTATGAATTATATATTTCTTAAGGACAAGCTCCATGTTTTTTCACTTCCACTTACCCGTGTCAACCTGGAAGTTGACTGCCACATCTCCCAGGGGCCATGTTGTCCTCTTCCTAGCCTGTGATTTGACCAGGTTTGGCTGAGGACCCAGGAAGAAGAACCTCACTGCCCACCTTCTGGACCTAAAGGCTTATTTGTGACTCTCAAGTCCCTTTGTCTCTTTCTTATCTTACCTGCTCTCAGCTGATTCTCCTATGATATCACCAAGGGTTAGGCAGAAAGCCAGTGTTACTTGGGGCACTGAGAGGGGTGAAGAGTTCTACCAACTCTTGCCTTTGTGGGGTTGCTGTGCTCGTTTGTAAAATGGAGCCATTGGAGCATATCACCTTGTAGGCCCTTTCTAACTCATTCACCATTCCAAGTCTGTGACTTAAATCACTTAATAACATGTTGAATATAATGCTGAGTACTTCTGGGTCCTCAAGACATCTAAAACCTCCATTTCTCATACTGGACACCATTCTGTGGGAGGTGAGTTCTCTGCTTCCCAACCATCTCCTTCCCGGTTGTATCCAACTAGGACACACAAGCTGATTTCTCCAAAGATGAAAATCAACCATGGCTGTGTCCAGAGGTATGCTGACACAACATGACATTCAAAATGTATGCATATTACCCGGTATATCAAAAGAGGTTAAACATTGTGGAAGAGAGAAACGATTAACAAAATGTTAGCTGTGACTAAAAGGAATCCCAGAGGATGGTGGAGAAGCCCATGTTAGAACTGGTCAAGACATTCTTACCTACTAAGCTCAGTGAAGAGAAACAAAGAAAGGTGGGACCATAAATGTGTGTTGGCCACAGTCTGTTATAAACTGTCTGTTTTCTCTCCCACACTTATGCTCTCTTATTTCTGCAACTCTATCACTACTATCATCACCCAATAGTTTTGTGGGATAGGGAAGGAGTCCAGGTAAGACAGCCAGCCAAGCACTTCAGTCCCCGGAGTAAGCAAAATATGTACCCCATCCACCAAAGAGAACTAACAGAGAAAATAATTCATCATAATCTCGCCAAAATAGCACAGGATCAAGCTCTGTCTGGCACTGAGTACAAATTAGCTGGACTTGGTTCCATGATGCTCTTTCCAGACTTTGTGGTTAAATTCTAGTAAGCTTCTTAGGAAAAACAAGGGGCCTGTCTGAGGAATGGATTCCTAGACAGAGCCAACAGGAGAAATGCTTGATAGGGTTTGGAACTCAAGAATGAGAAGCAATGATGACAGAGACCCAGATGGGAATGGAAGTGATTGTGTCTTTACTAGAGTCCAACTCTGCTTTTTTCAGAGAAGTGAAATTAAGATATGCTACAAAATGGCAAGTATGCAGATACACTGAATTTAGTGAGTGCTTTACTTAAGGGATAAAGTGTGAGTTAGAAGGATAGTTTAGCCAAATGCTAAGTAGAAATTATTTTGTAAGCCCATACAATCAACCCAGCAGAAAACTCTGCAACTAGAATTTCTGAATGTAGAATTGCCTTATATAGCTCACATTAGAAGAAGGATCTCTCAATTACTGATGTTGGGATCACTACTATCAATAATAAGTAAATATAAAATGTGTTTTTTTTTTGTTAAAAGACCATCTCACCAAATACAGGAGTGTAACAAGGTAGTGAATAGATTCAAAGTGTTAATGGCCAAGTTTGAGTTGAACTATAACATTCGGTGATTTCCTTTAAAACCGTATCCTAAGGGTGCCTGGCTGTCTCAGTCAGTTGGGCTTTGAATTCTTGATATTGGCTCAGGCTGTGGGCTCAGCCTTGTAAAACTGAGGCCCATGCTGGGCTCTGTGTTGGGCATGGAGCCTGCTTAAGATTCTGTCTGCCCCTCCCCCTGTTTGCACAGACTTGCTCTCTCTCACTAAAATAATAAATAAATAAATAAATAAACAAATAAATAAATAAATAAATAAACAAACCCTATCTTAAGCAATTACCAAAAAGTAGGGCTCAAGTTCTTTTGCTATTGCCATGTCACATTCCATTGTTCCCTGCTTGACCAGTATGTTCAAACTACTCGCAGTACAGAAAGGCAAACTACACCCCGATAAGGAAGTACTTAATCATTTAGTAGCTGCAGTGTGTAACAAGGGTTGTCTAAGGCCCTCATAAAATTCCAAAGCCCTACTCACCTTCTGTGACCAAAGTGTTACAAAACCTATAGATGGTGGATCCAGAAAGAGCCAATTGTTCTAGCATCTTCTAGCAGCTGTGTTTACCCAATGAAGCACTGTTTTAGAACACATCCCAACTTTTCATATTTGAAAGAATTACCCAAGCATTTCTCTTTTTTAAAAAAAGATGTTATTTATTGATTTATTTGTTTGAGAGTGAGGGAGAGACAGAGACAGAGCATGAGCAGAGGGGAAGAGGCAGAGGGAGAGGGAGAAGGACCCTGAGATCAGAACCATGACCAACCGCCACCCAGGTGCCCCCTCCCCGCAAGCATTTTTTAAGTTCATCTTTGCTTGAGGAATAAGGCTAAAAAGTATGTAAGAGCACCATTCTTTTGCTTCTTTTATTTCAACCTTTCAAAGTATGTGATTAAATAAGAATATTATTATAATTTTATTCATGTTTTCTATGGGAGCCCATTTCCCTCTTAAAATGCTGTAGCCTAATACTTAGAAAAGGGAAGGTTTGAAGCTCTCGACCTCCAAGGAAATAATAACTAGAAACTGAAAATATAGTTTTTTATCAAGTCTCAGCTAATTTATTTATATCAGACATACCAGTTCATTTATTATACTTCAGAATAATACAATTTTGCCATAATTATCTGCAACCTATTTCAAAGCTTGTATTTTTCAAATAGTATACCACAATAGGAAAACTGTTTCCACTGTAAACCTATTTTTAAATCCTTACCTAGACCTAGTCTTTAAAGGAAGAAACTTTTTTTTTTTTAAGATTTTATTTATTTGTCAGAGAGAGATGGAGAGAGAGCGAGCACAGGCAGACAGAATGGCAGGCAGAGGCAGAGGGAGAAGCAGGCTCCCCGCCGAGCAAGGAGCCCGATGCGGGACTCGATCCCAGGACGCCGGGATCATGACCTGAGCCGAAGGCAGCTGCCCAACCAACTGAGCCACCCAGGTGTCCCTTAAAGAAGAAACTTTTGACAGGAAAACTAGAGGTATCTCAGTGATCCTCAGTAGGCCAGAGGCCTTCCAGAAGTAGAATGAACCATCGTTCTCCAGTCATTGAGGTTGATTCTTCAAGCTCTGTGCTTGATGCCATGGCTAACTGTGTGGTTCATATACAGAGGTTATTTTTAGAGGCAAGAATTTTCATTTCCCAAAAGTATAACCACAAGATGTCTGTTTGGAATGAATCAGATTTATACATTAGGACAATAGGAAAAGCTCAGACCATGCCCGTGTAACCTCAGCTCCCTGAGGAAAAACATAGTATCTCAGTACACCCTCATCCTGGGACCCTTGCCCTCTGGCTGGCTGAGGCAATTCCTTTGCAAACCAAGCAGGGCTGGGGAAAGGGGGGGTTTCACAGATGTCTTGTAAGTATGGTTTCCTTACAGAAACAGTTCTATTTTGTCCTTGTGGCTTTTCATGGTGACTTAAAACTCATAGGGACAACAAGTTACTAATCTTTAACAGTGGTGGTAGCCGAAGTCAGCTGCTTTGGGAGGGAAATTGGACTTGGTGGCCTATAGGGACACCCTATTACATCTGTGTTTTGCTGCCACCACACCTGCCACGTAGGCCTGAGCTGGCCCCCTTCTCTGGTCTAGGCCCTCCTTGACGCCAGCCTTATCACTGGAATCCTACTTCGTGGGACTTTTGGCTCCTTAACCTGAGATTTAGTTTGCTACAGTTGGAGACCTTAAAGGAAAGCATTACAGGGTCCAGAAAGAACACATACGGGCTCACTAATCTAGCAAACAGAAGATCTACCGAGGATTGGAAGAGGCTCGCTGGGTGGCCTTGGTAACCCCATCCAGTCACTTAGGGCATGGTTGGCCAATCCCTTTGGGTTAGTTGGTTCATTTGCTTTAAAAGATCAATTTTCTTCCCTCCTCTTTGACTTCACCCCACTTTTTTTTTTAAGTAGGCTCCACGCACAATGTGGGGCTCAAACTCATGAGCCTGAGATTAAGGGTCACCCGCACCATGACTGAGCCGGCCAGGTGCCCTGACTTCAGCTCAATTTATCAGCGGAGGAGGCTCCATCCACGGGGGCAGAATGTGGGACCTGCCTCTCCTGGTTGTTCTAATGAAGTGAAGGCTAGTAGTCGGTCACTTAGACTATCTGTATGTCTGTCTAGCCTCAGTGTATCCCAAGGGCTCCCTGACAGTAAACAGGCATTTCCAGAACAGAGCAATAGCGATGGCAGATCAGATCGGGGCTGCAGAGATGGAGTACTAGGAGAAAGCATAAGTTGGTGAAGCAATTGTTTATTTATTTTGTTAACCCATTGGTTTATTCATTCTTTCGGTTATTGAGCATTTCCTGAGTACCTACAATGTCTCAGGCACGGTATGTGGCCCAGGACCATGTCCTTTCCCTGTTAATAATGGCGTACAGACGCTCTCATCTCTGACCCCTCTCCAAATCCTACCAGCCTTACGGTAGCTACCCTTTTTTGTTGTTGTTAAAGATTTTATTTATTTGACAGAGAGGGAGAGATCACAAGTAGGCAGAGAGGCAGGCAGAGGGAGAAGCAGGCTCCCCACTGAGCAGAGAACTCGATGCAGGGCTCAATCCCAAGACCCCGAAATCATGACCTGAGCCGAAGGCAGAGGCTTAACCCACTGAGCCACCCAGGCGCCCCTACAGTAGCTACTCTTAAATAGTTGTTGTGGTAAAAGTGGGTACATCATCTCACCTCTCTCTCTGCAACAATTCCCAGATTTGTAAAATGAAGCCGATAATTCTTGCTCGGGTGCCTCACAGGGGTCCTGGATGGATCACCTGAGAAAACAGATAGGAAAGTACTTTTAATTATAAAAATAATAAAATGCTGATTGTAGTGACATATTAAGATTTTTTGAGGGCCTCTAGTGTTCCCCAGAATGAGCCCTACCCAGCTGTAACTGTCAACTAATACCAACAATTCCAAATTCGTCCCCTTTAGAGATTCAGATTTGAGAAATGTGTAGGTTTTAATGTATACCATTGTGCGAACACTTTCTCTGTGCCAGGTACTAAACTCAGCACCTTACGTGAATTACCTCATTTAATCCCCACAGCAATGTCCCAAGGGAGGTGGGCATGGGTATTATCACACCCACTTTACGGAGGGGAAGCATAAGGCCCTGAGGGGTTAAAGAACAACTGGTTTATAGCGACAAAGCTAGTAAATGAGAGAGTCTGGATTTGAAATCAAGTTTCCCGACTCTCCAGTATGAGCTTTTAACCACTGGGTTATACTTCCTCTTAAAAAAGAAAAAAAAAAAAAAAAACTCTGTATGGGTCTAAGCTATTGGTAATAGTATCATAAATGTTTTTATTTTAAAGCGGTGGACATCTTCCTAAAACTGCAGAGAACCATTTCTACCACAGACAGGGAGCTCCAGTGATATAATTTTGGTTTGGGTTTTTTTTTTTTAAAGATGTTAATTGTTTGAGCAAGAGAGAGAAAGAGCACAGGGGCAGGGAGGAAGGGTGGGGGAGAAGCAGACTCCCCGCTGAGCAGGGAACCCGACGTGGGACTTGATCCCAGGACCCTGAGATCATGAGCTGAGCCGAAGGCAGACACTTCACCGACGGAGCCACCCAGGCGCTGCTCCAGCCAAAATAGTTTTCATTGTGTCTCCAGTTTGCTTCTTTTACTTCCTGGCTTATTTCACTGGCTAGACATTTATGCCACTGGGAGGATTTACTTACACTGCTTGCGGCGCGGCGTTAACAAACATAAAGTAAAAATCAGGGGAGCTGGAGTGGTAGAGAAAGCGTGTGCTGTGAATAAGAGGCAGACGTGGACGCCGTGCCCAGACAAGAGCAGCTCTGGGTGTGGGTGGCCTTCTCACTGATTCTGTTAGGAAGCCCAGCCTCTAGCGGGGCCGTTCACTCTTTGTCGCTAACGCCTCTGTGTGCCCCCTTAGTGCACAGACCCTTGTATTACTGGGAGCATCCAGATGGGTTTCCTCACGGAGCTCTGGAGGTGCAATCGGTTAGCATGCGGTGCTCATATACAAGGGTTTCCTCAGACTCTTAAAAAACTTCCACCCAGGGCGCCTGGGTGGCTCAGTGGGTTAAAGCTTCTGCCTTCGGCTTGGGTCATGATCCCAGGGTCCTGGGATCGAGTCCCGCATCGGGCTCTCTGCTCAGCGGGGAGCCTGCTTCCCTCTCTCTCTCTCTCTGCCTGCCTCTCTGCCTGCTTGTGAGCTCTCTGTCAAATAAATAAATAAATAAATCTTTAAAAACAAAACAAAACAAAAAAAACCAACTTCCACCTAGCCTTCTTTCCGGTACCTCCATGTCTGGCCATGGAGTGTTACTTCTTCTGCCTTACAAGGCTTTTGGAATAAGCTTTTCGGGTCTGCTTCTGGGACTGCTACTGCTGCTCCTTCTCCTCGCCTTCCTCTTCAAGATTGTTCTTAGCCTCAGCCACAGAGTTAACATGTTCGAGAACTTGCTATCTCGCCAAGCAACGTGCTAAACACCTTCTACACCATCATCTCTTTATTTGTTCACTTTTCCATTTACGGAATATTTTTCGAGTATTTACTTTGTACCAAACACTGCGTTGTATACACACTGGTCATCAAAGCAGACCATTATCCCTTCTGTTAGTCTAGTGGAGGTGCAACAGGGGAATTTCTCCTTAGAAACCGTGGAAAGTTCTGTGACAGGATGCCACACGGGACTCTGAAAGGTGAGTGACTAGCATTCTCCTCCGTTTTACAAGTAAGAAAACTGAAGTTCAGAGAGACTACATAACTTGCCCGAAGTAACACAGCTCCTAAGTAGGCGAAGTGGCAATTCAAATCCATGCTGGTCAGATTCCAAAGCTCACGCTCTTAACTGCGTGACTTTATTGCCTCTCCAATGTGTGAAGTGCAGATACAGCCATTAATTCTAGCCCTACGCGTTGGGGTTCTGGCTTCATCTCAAATGTGTGGACTTGCAATTGTTTCCAATTAGTTGTGGCTGTGGCTTGGTGCATTTGTTCAAAGAAAGCATGCACACAAAACAGAGGTCACGTGCCCTCAGTTTTGTGGATGTGCACGACGTATAAACGTTGGGATCATGGCATTTGTTTCCCATTAGCTTATGCTACTCGAATGCAAACAGTAAAGCATGTGTTTACATTGCTGTGGACATGGAAATCTGGGCCCCCCAAAGCATTCCTTGCAGGTTGTATAAAGCCGAGCATCCAAATCGTTCAAAATAAGTTTTGTAAGCCCAGCTTAATAGCTTTAAAATGTAACCTGGATTCCAGATATTGAAAAACGGCCCAGAGAGAGGTATGTGAGTGGCCCAAGGAGACAAGACCAGCTAAAGCCTCCAACTATGTACCAAGCCCCATATTTGCAGTTCTCTATTTTGTTTCTGATCTTTTATTTTTAAAAAGCTCAAGAGCTTAAAGTCAAGAAAACTCTTAGCCATGTAGCAGCAGTCATGGAATTTTTCATTCTATTCTAACCAGCTGTCTGAAGCTTTTCAAAACAAACCTGTTTGTGATGAGATGGTTTGGTTATTTAAGGCACAGTAGATGGCAAGGCTGGGAAAAGCAAGTGGGAGGCATCCAGTGCCATTATCTCTCCCCTCCCTGGGTCTCCCACCCAATAACAAAAAGCTCACCCAACAAGCTGTTGTTCACAGCCAGCATCTGTGAAGGTGGGAATGAACTAGAAACTATCATCTCAGGTAAAGCCAGTTCGGATGGCAAGAATGTGAAATGAAGGTCCCATTAGTTGATGTCTTTACTTAACACCGCATGTGTTGTTGTTGTTTTAAGAGCTCTGGGCTTAGAAACAGAAGCCCTTATTTTTAATGAGGCCTCCAACTCTTACTCTGGGACTTGGTCAAGTTATGCCCTCTCTCTGAGGCTCAGTGTCCTCCCTTGATGGGGGAGAGAGGGATGGCAGTCTTCCTCGTTACACAAACCGGTAGTAAGGAGTTGAGGATTCCTTTAGAGAACATATGTTGAGTCCTAACACAGTGTGTGGCTGCTCAGGTTCATCTCTTTGCAATCAAGATAATTTCAAGAGGCATGTTATTTATACCATGTAGACAGATCAAGAGTTGCTGCTCTCGCTGGCCTAATTTCAGCATATTTGATCCCCCTAAGAACAACAAGTATGTTCTTTGATCTTAGTTCTCCCGCCAACCAGGCATGAAAAGAGCTTTGGTCAAATCACATCGACCCGTGCCATGGTGTTCTTTTGGTATCCTGGTTATGGTTTTAAGAACATGAAATTGCTATATTCTAGGAAGCCCCCTCCTTTTTCCCCCCCTTACACTGTGGTTCTAATTTTCTTAAGTAATTATTCCAGGCTTTTTAGTTCCTTTTATCACACAGTCCTGGGTACCTGTTCCAAAGCTAACTTTAAATATTTCACTTTCTAATCAAACAAAGTCACTCACCTTTACACAAGGGGTATGTTCATTAATGACAAAGACAGATAGGTCATGATGTCCATACTTAAGCGAAAAGGAAATCATTGGATTGAATGTACTTTAAAGAAATAATGGTTTGAAGAGCACGTATCGAGGAATTCAAGCACACACGAGGCTGAGGGGACTCTTTACCAAACATGATCTCAGACGATTTCTGGGAAGTAGAGTGACACTGGAACAGCCTTTCTTTAAGTGGGAACTGGGGTTCCCTTGTGGCAAGATGGCAGGAGACCAGTCTAGTCAAAAATGAAGGTCTGTGCCCCACCTCAGGCCTACTACTAAATTAGGAGCTCTGTGGATGGGGCCTGGGAGTCTGAGTTTTTAACAAGCATCCAGGGGGATTCTTAAGAACATTAAAGACTCATTCCCATGGTGTATAAAAAAGTACACATCCTTTTCCTTATTTTTTTTAAAGTAATCTCTAGCATGACATGGGCCTTAAACTCATGACCCCAAGATCAGGAGTCACACACTCTACTGATGAAGCCAGCCAGGCACCCCTAAAAGAATGTATATGCCCGGGGCGCCTGGGTGGCTCAATGGGTTAAGCGTCTGCCTTCGCCTCAGGTCATGATCTCAGGGTCCTGGGATTGAGCCCCCGCATCACATCGGGCCCTCTCTCTCACATCTCTCTCAGCAGGGAGCCTGCTTCCCCCTCTCTCTCTGCCTGCCTCTCTGGCTACTTGTGATCTCTGTCAAAAAAAAAAAAAAAATCTTTGAAAAAAAAAAGTATATGCCTTTTGGCCCAAGAATCCTATTGATGAGAAACTAAGGAAATAACCCAGAATATGGAAAAAGTTATGTGAATGCTCCTGATGCTTCATCATTATTTATAAGAATGAAAGAACTGGAAGTGATGCCAGTACTCAGAGCTAGAGCACCATTAAGTGAATTTCGGTAGATTCCTTAAAAGCACCGTGCAGGTGTTTTATCACATTTAAAGCATCACAATAATTCTCTGAGACAGGCATTATTTTCCTCATTTCACAGATGAGGACACTGAGGGTTAGGGAGAATAAGCAGCAAAGTTAATAAGTGGGGGAAATGCTAATAAAGGGGGAAATCAGGATTCTAACCCTAAGTCAGTCTGATTCTCAAATCCAAATTCACCAATGGGAAACAAAAAAACAAAAAAACAAAAAAAAACAGGCATTAGGAAGAAGCCTTCCTTTGAAAACACAAAGGTGGTGTATTAGAGGTTGGGAATTGGGGATTTTCCCTTCTCTTTCCTTTCACCTTTCTGTATTATACTAATACTTATGTAATTAAAATATTAGATTATAGGGGTGCCTGGGTGACTCAGTGGGTTAAGCCTCTGTCTTTGGCTCAGGTCATGATCTCAGGGTCCTGGGATCGAGCCCCACATTGGGCTCTCTGCTCGGTAGGGAGCCTGCTTCCCTTTCTCTCTCTCTGCCTGCCTCTCTGCCTACTTGTGATCTCTGTCTCTCTGTCAAATAAATAAATAAAGTCTTTTTAAAAATATTAGATTATAAAATAAAAATGGATTATATATTTAAGCAATTGTGATAGTCTCATGCATTTCAACCTGAGTTGCAAGGAGGCTAGGAGCTATAGAAAAAGTTGGCTGTGAAAAAAGGCCTGTGCGCTTCTTGCTAAGGCCTGCCAAACGAGGTGTAGCAGAAATGTCGGGCTTATGGAATGATGACTGGGGGAGGGGAGTGAAATAATCAGACCTGTGTTTTGATAAGATAGTTTACCCTGATAATCATTATGCTGCCCCTTGGCTTTTAAAAGACTCACAGGATAGTGTCCTTTGAAAACGGTGAACAGTTAATCAAAAGCATTAGACACCGAAAGTTAGCTGATTTGTGGGCAAGGCCCTCATAACTTTCTTTTTACAAAGTGAGTGTGCCGTCTGGAAGACATTGTAAAGAGCCAGAGAGGGAACAAAAAGGTCAATAACGTGAACCGTAATTAGCTGATTTGATTTTGGTGCCAAATTCCGGGCAGTACTAAATCCACAGTTCTCACTGGCAGTTCCCCATCTCTGACACATCACCCTTCTTTCAACACTCTGAGGCTTCAGACCCTTCTTTAGGACTTTTGCCTTAACAATGGTTTTCTAGGTTTGGATTTGTTTTGTCAATGTGTGCGGGTGAGGCTCATCGGCAGATAATCCTTCAATGTCAAAGTCGTCTCCAAAAGGGAGCCATTTAAGCCTCAAGAAGTAATCTTGCTGGCAGTGTTTTAAAGTCGGGTTTTTTTTTTTTTTTAATTGTAATTGAAAAAAAAAAAAAAAAAGAAGAAGAAGAACTACCAGAGGATACCGGGGGCATCATAATCAAGGTTAGAAAATGGCCTCTCAAAGATTAGCTATCGATCTTCAGCAGGGCTGTCCAAAAGCTTTTAGCTCCTCATTCACATGTTCTTGTGTCATTAATCTGTGCTCCGGCTTTCGCATTTTCATGACATTATGGCAGTAGCTTTGAAAGAATTAAAGATACCATGCCACTTTATTTTGCTTCCATTTAACAGCCCATTTATTGAGTGCCTACTGTGTGCCAGACACTGTCTTAAATGCCGTGAGGTTCAAAGACAAAGAAGACTCCGCCCCTGGGCAGCTCACAGTCTAACGGTAGAGCGCAGTCAGACGTCCGCTCAACAGTGCCAGGTTGCATACATAGAGCGCTATTTAGTAGGTACAGACAAAGGAAGCAGCAATGGAAGAAAGAGAGGGCAGGCCATAAAGACAGTCTATAGCAGGAAGGCTTTCTTAAGGAAGTGGCATTTGAACTTGGCTTGGAAGGATGGCGTGCTTTCAACAGACGGCAATGAAAACAGCTCATATTAGGTGCTCAATTAACGTTTGCCGATGGGACTGATGACAGGCACACATAGGAGACATGCTTGAGGATTGGCAAGTTCTCTCATCTCCATCTAACCGCGAGTTCCCCTGAAGGGAACAGTTCTTACTCAGGTACTCTGTGACACACATTAAGGACGTACTTTTGAAAATTAACCTAAAAATGCTGATGTCAAAAGCAATTTTCTCACATAAAATAATGGTAAATGGTAGTCAGTCAAACCTAAGTGAGAATTTAGCCTAGATTGGTTTTGTGAACCCTGGTGCTCCAAGAAGCCTCGGGAGGCACACGTTCAAAATTACTTGCACAACAGGACCAAGGTGTTATTTTGCCTTTTTCACTGGGTGGATATTGGCACCAATGGTGAGTACAAGTGTCACACAGCTGCGGGAAACTAAAAGGCAATTTCACTTGAGGATATCACGGCTGGCCATTAAATTTTTTTTTTCATGGCTGGGGCATCTGGCTAGCTCAGGTAGTGGAGCACGCAATACTTGATCTTGAGATCATGAGTTTGAACTCCGTGGTGGGCATAGAGATTACTTTAAAAAAAAGAGAGAGAGAGTTATGGCTGAAACAGTAAAAATGGCTAGTTGATTAAACTGTAAGTCCTGAGTGTCCTTTAAAAAAATATTCTGGGGGCGCCTGGGTGGCTCAGTGGGTTGAGCCTTTGCCTTTGGCTCGGGTCATGATCCCAGGGTCCTGGGATCGAGCCCCGCATCGAGCTCTCTGCTCAGCAGGGAGCCTGCTTCTCCCTCTCTCTCTGCCTGCCTCTCTGCCTACTTGTGATCCCGCTCTCTGTTAAATAAATAAATAAAATATTTAAAAAAATATATTCTGTGCGTATGGGGCCCCTGGGTGGGCCAGTCAGTTAAGTGTCTGACTTGGTTTCGGCTCAGGTCATGATCTCGGGGTACTGGGATCGAGCCCCGCGTTGGGCTCCCCGCTGGGTGTGGAGTCTTCTTGAGAATCTCTCTCTCTCCCTCTGCCCTTCCTGCTCAGGCTCTCTCCTCCTCCTCTCTCTCTAAAATAAATAAATACATCTTAAAAACAATATTCTGTGAAGTACACATGAGGTGTTTCTGCTGCAAACCATATAAATGTGCGTGTCAAGGAAAAGCACTTGTACGATTATTTGAGCTATGAGCTAAACTGGCCTCATTTTCAGGCAACGCTATTTTTGTTTGAAATAATGACTGACAAATGTGGCTACCCAACCTTGAGCATTTGCTAGACATTTTCTTTGAAAGGAACAAAGAGAGCCCATCAGTTAAAGGAAAAGCTGATAGGATTTGTTGCCAATGATAAAATTTAAACTTTCAAGAGAAAATAAAAATTTTGGAAAACTTTATCTGCCACCATGAGCTTGAGAGCTTCCCAATAGACTTTTCCTAATGAGGTTGGAGGTGAAGTAATTAATGAATGTGGGTTTTTTGAATGTATCATATAATGAAAGGCATTGACATTTGGAAGAGCTGCACAGCTCAGTGAACCAATTTTTGGATGACCCATATATGATGATACAAAATGGGTAAAAGTCCCAAAGTTCAGAACACACCAATGGATTTGAACGTAACAGAACACGAAACATTGATTCATGTGGTTTTCATATTCCACGCTGCAACTAACTTTTCCCACTTGTTGTTTTTATGAAGTATCACTGAAAAACATCCACAGTTATCTGGAAAGGCTACTCAAACACTTTCCTCTTTTTCCCACTACATATCTGTGAGACACTGGCATTTGTACAAATATTCCAATCAAAACAACATGTAACAACAGATTGGATGGAGAAGCAGATATGATAGTCTGGCTACCATATTAAGACGGAATTTAAAGAGATTTGCAAAAATGTAAAACAATGCTGCCCTTCCTTCTAACTATTCTATGTCGGGGAAAAATATATTTCGTTTCCATTAGAAAATTTTATTTATGTTAACACATCATGGGTTTATTACTGTTTAAACTAGTTATTAAATATTTTTTACATTTCTCAGTTATAATTTCTAAGACGGGAAATGTCAATAGATATGACTTGTATAAACAGAAGTTCTCTGGGATTATGAACAAGAGTATAAAGGGTCCCTGAGACCAAAAAGTTGAGAAATCACTAGGCTAGCTGATCCTAGCCTAGGCATCTATATTATACATTTTTTTAAGCTTTTATGTATTTATTTGACACAGGGAGAGAGCTCAAGAGCTTACAGGCAGGGGGGAGGGGCAGGGGGAAGGGGGAGCATCAGGCTCCCTGCTGATCAAGGAGCCTGATGCAGGACTCGATCCCAGGACCTTGGGATCATGACCTGAGCTGAAGGCAGACACAACCAACTGAGCCACCTAATACATTTATTTTTTAAAGATTTTATTTATTCATTTTTTTTTTTTGAGAGAGAGAGAACAGCAAGGGGGAAGAGCAGAAGGAGAGGGAGAAGCAGGTTTCCCAATGAGCAGGGAGTCCAACACGAGCTTGATTCCAGGACCCTGAGATCCTGACCTGCGCCGAAGGCAGACGCTTCCCTGACTGAGCCACCCAGGTGCCCTTATGTTATACATTTAGATGTGTATGATGAGTTGGGGTGGGGAGGGTTGGGGGGGGATACATTAGAGCAGCAGGGTGGAGATGGTACTAGATGGGATACTAGGTACTAGATAGGTGGCTTGGCCAACACCATTAGAGGTTGCTGGACTTTTCTTTCTTTGCTTGAAAAAAGAAACAAACCCATGGCCACATTTCTCTATGGTATATAGCCTGTTCCAAGTAGATCTTGGGGTAGGAGCTAAATCACAGGTGGAGAACATGAAAGTATACTTTGCAGTGACAATGAACATGGATAATGGAAACCATAGAAACCAAGATGTGTCCATATACGCATTTTTTTTCCTGGATACCTCTTGTGTAATCACAGAAATCTCACTTGTGGTAGATCCAGCATCTCGTGTTGGCTGTTTTTTAGAAGTACGAGGGGAGCCCCACTTTTTGGGCTGTAAATGAGTGGTAGGGCAGGGATAGAGGACCCTGGAATGCAGCCGTGGTGAGAGATGGCAGGGGAAATTCATGGGGTCTGAGAACTGCCCTCAGAGACTGTGCTGTGAGCTGGGCTTCTGGGTCAGTGGAGAGATTTGGGGGAGAGAGGTGGGAGTCACTGTACAATTAAAAAGGCATTGGGAGGGCACCTGGGTGGCTCAGTAGGTTAAGCGTCTGCCTTCGGCTTTGGTCATGATCCCAGCATCCTGGGATCCAGCCCCGCATCAGGGTCTGCTCAGCAAGGAGCTTGCTTCCCTCCCTAGCTCTCCCTGCATATGTTCCCTCTCTCGCTGTCTCACTGAAATAAATAAATGAAATCTTAAAAAAAAAAAAGGCATTGACTATGTAACTGAAAAGCCAGACACTGAGGGAAAAAATGGACAGGACTCTTAGTAGGCTTATTATATACAATAAAGCAACATGAATTTCAAACCACCTTATGGAAATTGTGAAAGAGGGAGAGATTTTCAAAGTTTTCCTAGTGGTCATGGCATGGCATGTTGGCCATTAATCATAAGTATGTATTTAAAATGTGTGTAAAATGCCACTGCTGGTCTCTTCATCTGGTGGGAAGCATTTGTTGTTTGAATTCAATGGAAATACCATTGTAGGAGGCTCCCATAGGGATGTTTTCTGACCTTGGTGTCCCCTCAGCCTATAAATATGTTTTGTTGGTCACATCTTAAGTTTCTCATCATTGAGGTTTCCTACCACAGAGGCTTTTGGGGACTTAAATACCACAGTATGGAAAGTCTGATGCAGTACACACTAGCTACTGGGTGGTAGATGTAGCAGGGAGGAGTAGAGAATCATGTCAAATGCTATGGAACGTTCCAGAAGTATAAAACTCTCAAGAACATAAGCAGTGGGGATGCCTGGGTGGCTCAGTTGGTTGGTTTCAGCTCAGGCCATGGTGATCTTAGGGTCATGGGATCGAGCCCCACCTTGGGCTCTGGGCTCAGCAGAGTCTGCTTAAGCTTCTCTTCTTTTCCCTCTCCCTCTGCCCTCCCACCAAATAAATAAATAATATTCTTTTAAAAAAGAATCTAGGGATGCCTGGGTGGCTCAGTTGGTTAAGTGACCAACTCTTGGTTTCAGCTCAGGTCGTGATCTCAGGGTCATGAGATCGAGCCCCACTGGGTTCCACGTTTAGCGCAGTCTGCTTGGGACTCTCTCCCCCCTTCTCTCTGCCCCTCCCTCATGCTCTTGCTCTCTCTCCCTTTCAAGTAAATAAATAAATCTTAAAAAAAAAAAGAATACAAGCAGTTTACACTTACCTACATTGGAAAATTTTTTTTTAAAGATTCTGCTAACTCATTCAACGTTTAATAATGCCTCCTGACACTGTTTTAGACCTCCCCTCAATTGCTGCTACATTTCTGGTCATTTCTTTCAGCTCCTGAGAACCATGTCTGTGCCCAAAGGTAGAGTTCTGGATAAAAACCTTGACGAGGAAGGGCTGGAAAGCGGCGACTGCGGCGACGATGAGGACGAGTGCATCGGGGGCTCCGGGGACGGGGCAATGAAAGTGAGGAACCAGCTCCGCTTCCTTGCAGGTGCGTGTGCGAGCCGGCTGGCAGCCGAGCCGATTCAACACCAGTTCACTTGAACTTTGCAGAAGTCCCCGCTACCTACAATGCCATCAACTCTGCAAGGAAATATTATACTCTGGGGTGGGGGGTGGAAGAGTTTTCAGGTAGTCTTTTTTGTTGTTGTTGTTGTTTTCCCCATCTCTGGACCTGGGTAGATGAAAAAGGTAACTTCCAGTTTTTGTTTTTTATTGTCTAAAACGAACTGACCAAATCAGGTAGCCCTGTTTCCTGTTGGACATTCCTTGGTTCTTCTCAGTTATAAAAAGCCACGCCATCTTGGGGGTCCAGTGAGCAGCAACAATGGGGTAACTTCGGAAGGAAGCATAAGCATACTGCTCTTGTTTCTGTCTTCATACCGTTGCCCATGTGTATTTCCGTGTAGATACCCCTCTTTCGTCCCTTCTTCCAACCCTCCACTGTATGTTACCCAACCCTCCACTGTATGTTAACTCTACTGGAATTAAAACTTAAAATTTGCATTTTCAGTATGCTTCAGTGACAAAAAGCTAGCTTTGGGGGTAGAGCAAACCTGTATTTGCATTCTGGCTCCCTTCCTCCTAGGTCTTCACTCCCTCGTCCGTCAAATGGGGATCAGTACCCCAACTTCATGGGCCTATTGGAGGATTACATCAAGAGGGAAAGTCTGTAAGAATCTAGCCTAGTACCTAGCTCAAACAGGGTGGTCCATAATTGTTAGTTTCCTGGAGCGAAATCTTCCCTACCATCTCAGTCTACACACATCCGCCATCCTCTCTGAATTGCTAAAACAAACTCTGCCACTGCTTTTCAAGAAATAGTCTGCCGTGGCTCCCAAGTTCCATTCCTAGGACATAAGATGATCACGCAGAGGCTGGCATCTTATAATAAGGAAAAATAACAGAACCCAACGTTCTCTGGACATTAACCAGACTCCACGCGCCGTGCCGGAACTTTGCCGACATTGTCTTGTATTGTTTCCACTGTGACCGAGGGGTAGTTATTATTCCCACTTTACAGATGAGAAAACTAATGCTGGAAGAGGTAGAATAATTTGCTTAAGGTCGTGCGGTCACTAAGGGCAGAGTCAAGATTCAGAACCGGCCAGTGAGATTTCAGAGGCCTCTCTCTGAATAACCCTACTCTGATTCTTCTTTCTCTGCTCATCTAGACAATTCTAAAAAGCCTGAACTCTGCTTTGCATTTTGCCACCCAGAACAGCTTTCAGTCATCTAAAGGTTGCCCAGATGAGTTGCCAAAATATTAAGTAGCTCCAGCATCGGTCCTTGGGACACATTGCTTTTCATCCTTCTCCAAAAATGTCCCGACCTACCCCTCCTCTCGCTTTCCTGCCCATAAGCCCATCCCTATCCATTTGAAAATGCTACGCCACAATTCCATGGCTACTTAACTTTTTTCAACAGTGTTTGGTAGGGGACCTTGTCAAGGGCCTTTTCAAAACCTAAATAGATTACATCCACTGGTTTCCCTTTGTCCACGTTGCATATTTATCCTCTCAAAGAATGCTAGTCAATTAGTTAGGCATGATTAAGCCTAAGTGCTTTGTAAACTGTAAAACACTACACAAATGGTGGTTAATTTAATTTACAGGAAAAATGATGCCTTACTCCCAATAGGTTACACTCGTGTAACATGTTCAGCCATCCTTCCAGCCTGGCGCTCCCTCCATCCCCTTTGAAATGCTTCTCGTGGAGAGGAGACTCACTGGCAATCCGCCAGGCTCATGGCACAATAGCTATTTGGAACGACAAGCTCTACACTTTGGTCAGCTCTTACACAATTTTACCCCAAATCTGGGTGGATGCCATCTGGTTCTGGTGATTCATCGACATCCACTTAGTCAACCAGACTTGGAACACTCTGTGCGTTTACTGCCATCTCACTCAGAACTTCCAAAGTTTTCCTCCAAAACACAAATTGGGAATTTAGAAAAAATAAATAAAAATAAAAACAAGGCTCAGAGGAGGTTCAGACCCTCTTTTTATCTCCCTTTTGTCCCGGAACAGACCTTTTACCCTTGTACACCATGACCAACCAGCAGTCACCCTGGCTGGCTGCCCTGGCTCACTTCTTCCCTTGTTTTGCACTGGATGAAATGCAGGACACCTCTCTTCCCGTCTTTGCTTCGAACTCCCCTGTGTCCTAGGGCAGGCCCCTTTCCTTTTCTTAAAAGTCAGTTTCTAAAAAAAAAGAAAGAAAGAAAGAAAAAAAGTCAGTTTCTCCATTTGTGAAACAGAGACTACCCCATGCTCGTGGGCCCTGCTAGGGTGGGCAATCCGCAATCGTGTTCATCAATTTGGCTTGAGTCCCTGGCAGGGTGCCTATTGTAGTCTCGGGGATATCTTCTTTAGAGTTTTCTTCTTACCTTGTAGGTCCCCTGCTTTCTTACTTCACTTTTCTTGGTTATGTAAGATTGTGGCAATTCAATATCATCATCATCATCATCATCGTCGTCGTCGTCATCATCAACTCATCCATGCAAAGCATTTGGCACAGTGCCTGGCATCTAGGAAGCACTCAAAAAATGCTATCTACTCTTAAAATGATGGGTCTGTTGCTGCCTTTGCTGACCTCTGGGAGCTCAAAGAGCCTGCAGATGTAGCTTAGAATTAGCTTGTTTTATTAGTATGTTCGCTTCAGACCCATAAAAGGCAGTTAAAACCAGGTAGCCAATGTTCAGCAATATCCCCGATATGCCTTGCTATTCCAGGTGGAATCCGTGGTCTAGGAACATCTGTATCATCTGGGAGCCTGTTAGAATCGCAGACACTCAGGGCTCACCTCAAGACCCACCTAATCACAGGTCATGTTAATTAGAGCCCTGGGTGATTTGTTGGCAGCCCTTACCGCCTTCTTTTTGAGCACTTGCAGCATTTTGGTTTCATACCTGAAGCATCTAAGAAGCCACTAAGCTGGCCCACGGGGAGCTAAGTGTTGCAGGCAGTAGGAAAGAGGCCTAAGGCCCAGTCACCCACGTTGTAGGTTAGGACACTGGGATTCCAACTGTTTGCACGTTTCCTCCCAGTGGGACCTTGAGCGGGTCACATATTGCTCTGAGCCTCAGTTTGCCCAGCTGTAAGATAGGCCTGTGCATCCTTGCCAACCTCAGTGCATTGTGGAAATCAAAGATGCTGATGAGTGTGGAGGTGCTTTGCAACTTACTGAGCTCTACAGATATTTATAACAACCGGGAGACTGTTACTATGAATCCCCAGATCTCTGGAAGCTCTCTGGCTTTCTCAGCATCGCTAGCTTGGTATGTGTTTTCTGCAAAGATAGAACTGAGCCCATGAATTAGAAAAGGCTTTTGCACTGAGCACCATGTTCAGACTCCCTTCCAGAGACAGACCATCCGCGCTGGAGCTGGTGCAGTAAATGGACAGTCTTGTTGCTGGGCTGCCATCAGCCTGGTTCCCAGTTACTGGCCTTGTCAAAGCCCTTATTTATCATAAGCTGCTTGGGAAGCCGGCTGCTCCTAGCACTTTGGCCGGGGCTGATTCCTGAGAAGCTTTGCAAGCTCTGGCCAGGTGTCCCTAGCCAAGACATGATGACTAAGCATCTTAAGCATCTGGCCCCTCTCCGCCAAGTCCCCACTCTCACCCACATGGAAAACCACATGCACATGTGCATGTACTCTTGTAGGCACATGCATTTGTGCACATGCGTGCACGCACACACACACACAAACACACCTGCTCTTGAAAACAATCGAAACATGCTTATAAAGCAATCCAGCATGAAAGACCCATCTCAAAGGTCCCTGTCACCACTCCCTCACCCCCTTCCTCCCTGGGCTTGTTCTTGCTCCAGCTTTCACTAGTCCGTGGGTACAGCCAGAACATTCTGGAGAGCCTAATGTCTTTTGCACTGCAAGTCAGAGAAAGCAGATGATCTTGACTTAAGCTGGGTCAGAGACTGGCGGAAGTGATCACAGATGCCGTGGAAGCCTCGTTCTTGGGATGAGAGAAGTGGAAACAGGCCCGAGAAGATAAACACATTCCTAGTGGCTGCGCGGGAGTAGGGTAGCTCAAGCCGGTTGGTGGGGAGCTGAGGAGGAGGAGTCACAATCTCGGGCTCACATCTCAAGCCAGTATTAAAACCAAATGGATGTTTCTTAAGCGTTTAAACACATGTCTCTTGTGGAAGGGTTCACCCTCAAGAAACTTTCAGTTTGGCCGTGTCAGTGTGAGGACTAAAGAGACAAAATCTTGCACTTGTTCCCGGGCTGGGGGTCAGGGAGAAGGTGAAGTCCAGGCCCAGGCAGGTCCCTTTTGCCACTCGGTGCTGTCGCGTCCGGGCGTTGTGAGGGGAAGCAGCTGTCCGCTCTGTCCCACCAGTCACCTCCTCCCCGCGGTGCTGGAGCGAAGCCATTAAGACTCAACAGCTGTGGGCCCCATGAGTCTCTACACTCAACATTTCCTCCTTGCTGTTACTTTACAATCTGGAGGCAAAAAAAAAAAAAAAAAAAAAACCAGCCAGGACAAAACAAAGCAGAACCAAAAAAACAACATTTAGGAAATATTTTTTTCGGCCCATGATTTTCATTCATATTCTTAGCTCATCAATTCATATTCTGACTCGTAGCAAGCCTGTCCATGTAGGGGAGGTGAAGGACCCTTCGCCAGCTTACCTCTTCTGAGTCGTCAAGTCAGACCTTCATAATGCTGGCTGGCAGTCACCTTGTATGAGTAAATTCATTAACGACTTGGTTTGGTGAGAAGGATAAAACCAATGGAGGAACTGTGTGATGGGTTATTTCTCAGGGGTGACACCTGCAAGATTATAACATTTTAGACCAAATCATGTAGCCTGCAGAAGAATAAGTAGAAAGTTTGTAGAGGAATGAAATGTCCTGGGAGATTTTTTTTTTAATGGGAAGGTTGTTGAGTCCTGTTCAGAGATCAAAATACATGTGGATACAGGAATATATTTATATGACCCTATTGGTCACAAGTCCAGGAATAAATTACGGCGGTTTTCCCAAAGTATATTTTATAGTTTGATAGGCCTCCTTCCTCTGCACACTTTGCTTCTCACTATGTAACTCACTCCCAGAGTTCTCAGGAAGGGCCACCTGGGGCTCAGTCGGTTGAGCATCTGACTCTGGGTTTCGGCTCAGGTCATGATCTTGAGGTCCTGGGTTCGAGACCCACGTTGGGCTCTGCGCTAGGCGGGGAGTCTGCTTGAGATTCTCTCTCTCCCTCTCCCTCTTCCACTCACCCCCACTCATGCGCTTTCTCGTGCTCTCTCTCTCAAATAAATAAATACATCCTTAAAACAAATATTTCCT
The DNA here is from genome assembly GCF_002288905.1 of Enhydra lutris kenyoni. Taxonomy (NCBI): domain Eukaryota; kingdom Metazoa; phylum Chordata; class Mammalia; order Carnivora; family Mustelidae; genus Enhydra; species Enhydra lutris. The sequence continues at coordinate 1,744,010 of NW_019154173.1, forward strand.
GACTTGCCCACTTCCAAAAGTTGTCAAATGAAACCCAGGTGATAAAGGACATGAAAGTGCTTTATAAACTGTAAAAGTAGTTTCTCAGTTGGGGTAATATTGTTAATATCGTTTAGTACCATTGGGTTATAAGTTTTAGTTGCCAAAAGCCTATAGCTAAAATTAGAAAAATTAAGTCCCCAGTGTTCTGGCCAGCAACTTTCACTATAATATGCTCCTTTTCCATCCCCAAGATGGCGTTTTTTAGTTACTCATTAACTTGCTTCTAGCCCAGCGAGGAGGTATTTGAACAATGACAAATATGTCTGCTGAGTTGTGCAAATAACCACAGTGACAACCGTGGTAGTCACCTACATCTTGAAAGAATCACAGCTAGTTAAGTTTTGTTTTCTTTGGTGTTAGTGGGACAGTGAGGGCAAGGGTGCACAAGTTGGTGAAGGTCAAGAAAGGGCCTGTGATTTTTTTTTCCATTCTATCTGGCTCTTAGCTCTAAGCAATTGCTTTCATGCCTTGATCTTTTCGAGAACAAACGCCATAGGGAAGCCTAAGGAAGCAAAGCTCACTATAATAGCACTTCACTCAGATACAGACCAGGTGGTTCTTGCTCACAGACTGACAAGGCAGCCAATCTCATCTCTCCCCAGAGCTTTGGGCAGTTGCCATGGCTCCCAGAGACAGATTTTGATGTGAGCTTTAAGAGCGAGTGATAAAAGTTTCAGTACGTGTTCAGTACGTGTACCCAGAAAAGGCCCTTCTCCGTGCTATAGGGTCGCCTAGTGAATTAGTTCAGCTAAGCTGGTGGTAGATGAGAGTAAGGAAAGGTAAAAAAAACTTTCCGTGAAGCTACCATAACCTGAGATGCTTTAAGGACTGTGTTTCTTATTACTCGTGAGATGTTTCTAGGCCTACTGCCCTGGGAGACTTTCCTGCCTGGGCCATTAGGCTAACAGGCTTTTATTAAGTGTAACACTATGGTAGTTAGACTTGCCGGTGGGCTTCACATGGAACTCTAAGAATCGGGGGGGGGGGGGGCGTCAGGGGGGGTGTGAACGATTTGCAGCCATTGTATTACACTTTATGATCAATTTCAAATGAAAAGGAAACGGTTGAATATATGAATCTGACTAATGGTACATCTGATTTTCTCTGGATAAAGCCATGTTGGCCAATTTAGTGACTGCCTCAACTAGGTTGTGGTCATCTAGTATGACAGAAGCAAATGGGAAGGAGAGAGCGAACACTTTGCAGGTAGAACATGGCAGGAGGAATGAGCAGAAAGGTGGCAAGCCCATAGGCTCCAGGTGAGCTGAAGCCAGCCCTGGAAGATAATGTCCACAGGGGATCTGGGAAAGCAGGGCCATATGCCATCAACTGGGAAGTACTCCCCTGCAGGAGGAAATACCATCCCAGAAGGAGAGAAAGACATAGTGTCCAGTTCAACCTGCTTAGTGGCCCTGAGCGACAGTCTTTTGCATGGGCCAAATCCAAGGAGCCCAGTGTAATGAGGAATTCTGAGCCTGCAGAGCAAGACAGCAAGTGAAGGTGTCAGGGGCCACCATCAGTCCCGGGGGCCACACACGGAGATCAGCTCCGAAGCCAGGCTGAGGTCCTGCTCTGGTGGGAGGAGGGGCATGGAACCACCAGATGCTTCGCGATTGCCGACCTCCCACGATACCTGTGAAATGCCACACACGGGCGCGTACATCTGCATGCAGGCACATGTCCTCAAGGCTCTTCCCAATTCACACCATGCCGTCCTTTAGCTTTGGTTACTATGGCAAGAAGGTGTCACCAGTTATCTTTTTCTCCTCCTTATTTGCCTGTGGCAGGGGCAATGACAGGTAGGAATGAAGTTACTGGCAAGTTTTTGTTTGATTAGTTGTTCGGTTTTTTCTGGCTTTTTGTTTGTTTGTTTTTCCAGTTTGGTTAGTTGTTTTGAAAAGAAAGTTTGTTATAGTGCCTGCCTACGTACACACATGGCTAAGAGATGTTTAATGATCCGGTAAAATGAGCCGTGGCACTTATGGTTCTTCACATTTCTAAATATACTTGCTGAATTTTAAAAACTGCCTTTTGATCTTTTTTTTTTTTTTAAACAATCCTAATGGGTATGGGTGAGGGTAAAGGCTTATGTCTTTAAGGTGAGAATGAGAGATCAGTGGAGACAGAATCTTATAATTTATAGCTCGTTGATTATATCGGTAATCATTGATTATAATCGGTATACCGATTATATCGGTAATATAATTACCGAATAAATAAAAATCAGTAGCGGCTGTTCTGTAAATTCTGGTGCCTGAGCAGGGAGCAATCTCATTAGTGACTTCAGGATGGACTTCAGAGCAAAGTAGTGTCCGTGACTAACAATGGGCTCCTCAGAGGGTAGAAAGCCAAGTCCTTTTCATGGTATATTTACACTTATCAGCTCCCAGTCACCAACCTCTGCTCCCCTCCCCTGCCTTGTAACTGTCACTTAGTAGGTGTTCAATAAATATTTCATTTATCCACATATTGTGTTTATTTCTCAGCATTTGCTTCCTTTTGCCTCCTATTTGGCAGGTCTTAACCTCCCTGCTTCTTTAATTAGCTTCCTCAAAGTAGCCCTTTGACTTCTAGCAGCTGAAATTGTGAGCAGAGAGATAGGCAGTCCCTGTTCCGGTCCATACGGGATTAGGAGCTCCTGTGAGGCAGGCAGGGCACGCTGTGTGAGCTGCTCTCTGTCTGTAGCCTAGCGTACCTCTTGAGGAGAGTGAGCAGGATGGTGAAGAATCTGCAAACAGGCTTAGTGGAAAGAGAGTGAGAAGAAGTAGCAATGTTCGGTCTATACAAGAAAAGAATTAGGGAGCGTGAACGTTGTCTTCTAATATTTTGAGGTCTTACGTGTGGAAGATGAAGGTAGATCTGGAACCAATATGTGGAATTTACAAGCAGATCTTTTTGACTGAAAAATGGGTGAACTTTCTAACCCTTTGAGTTGTTTCTCAGTGGCATGGATTGTTCTAGGGAACAGTCAGCTTCCTGACTCTGGAGATATTTGACTAGAGATTAAATAACCATCTCTCAGAAAGATTGGCTAGGGGAGGGTGGGGTGGGACGTCAGAAAGTGAGCAGATATCTACGTCATGGGCTCTTGACTCTCAGGGTCCTGAAGAACTCAGAGATGCTATGGTTTGATGATGATTCCAACCACGCAAAGAGAGCGAAAGAGAACCAAGATGGTGGAACAAACCAATGAGGCCATTTTTCTGGCTGGGGGGACAAAAGAGAAATGGAGAAGCTATTCTCTCTAGTTGTATTTGAGCATGTGTCACCAGTTATGATTTTCTGCAACTTTTTTCCTAAGCAAATGGATCCTTAGGAATGACAGAGATTTTTCCAGGGAGCGGTTCCTTTCCACATCCTCTCTGTCGATCATAGCCTGTAGAACTCCAGTTCTCATCTCTCCCCAATTACTTGCAGGATTGTGGCCTCCCTGCCCCTATGTGAGAAAAACAAACTGGGCTACAACCCCTCCTCCAGCCATGAGCATTTAGTCCTAATGTCTGTACTTTTCTTTTTTTTTTTTTAAAGATTTTTTTTTATTTATTTGACAGACAGAGATCACAAGTAGGCAGAGAGGCAGGCAGAGAGAGGCGGGGGGGAAGCAGGCTTCCTGCAGAGCAGAGAGCCCGATGTGGGGCTCGATCCCAGGACCCTGGGATCATGACCCGAGCTGAAGGCAGAGGCTTTAACCCACTGAGCCACCCAGGCGCCCCTGTCTGTACTTTTCAATATCAAGGTTGTCCAGTCCACACCCATCTCCCACACCACTCTCTCACTTCTGACCCTGGCCTCCCAGAATAGACCAGTGCATCTCAAGTTATCTGTGGGGAAAGGACTGGGAGGAGGGGGGGGTCTGTTCCTCCTAAATCTGTCATGGGCCAGTGATTTTGTAAAACATAATAAAAATGAATTGCCACCGAAAGAAAATCACAAAAAGGCCTACAAAATATAAGCCACAGTTTTTAACTAGGAGACTCAACAGACCTAAAAAATCTCTCTGTCAAATTGCTATAAAAATTGCCAAGTGGTTACTTCCAATTTCTGTGCTTGTCTCCTCACAGATTGGCAAAAAATAGCAGAGCAGCAGACCCTACTCTGAGTAGGGAGGAGTAGCCTGCTGTCTGTGTCTCTGCCTTGGCTCCCCCTTCCCGTTGGAGCCAATGGTGGAACAGACTCCAAAGCAGCAGCTGAAATGGGGGTGAGGGCAGTGGTGTGCTTCTAGACCTCCGTAAGCGCCATCATCCCATCACTAGTTTGAGGTTGACTGGGATGGAAATATTTACACCGCAGAAAGCAGCAAAAACGACAAAGCAGGGCTTGATGTATTATTGATCATCTAGACTCTAGACTTAAGAAAGTGATGGGAAAACATCAGCAGTGTGGATTAAACTTTAAATTGTGTAGGTTCTGTCACTGTTATGTTGCGAGGAGCACAGAACGTTGAGGGTCCGCTCCTGCGTATTCAGAAATGTCGTCCGACTTAGCGGAGGAGTCGCTGGCATCGTGGATGAAGGAATGAGATTCCGACATAGATCTTCGTTATTTTCTCTTGTTTTCCTTAATGTAAACCGATGTAGCAGCCGCTGTTCGTGCACAAGCTACGCTCGCTTGTCAATCACGGCCCTGGTTTGGCTACCGATCTAAGAGCCGGGCAAAAATCAATGAAAGGATTCTGTGAGAATCAATCTGTTACAAGGAATTTCTAATAAAGAGTAGTGTATATTTTTTTATTATTTGGAAATGGTGTGTTCCACCTCCTTTATTCCGCCAACAATTGAAATGAGCTAACATGCATGGGTTTTTTTTGTTGTTGTTGTTCTGTTTTTTTGAGAACCATTCATTACACAGTTACCAGTGTGGTGTGGGGTAAAGGGGGTACTTCGGAAGATTTGTTTTCTTTCCTTCTTCCTTAAGGGTTCCAGGCTTAAATCAATAGCTTTCTCCACCATGAGGGACGAAAGGTTTCTCTCTTCCTCAGTTATGCTAGAAAATGCGAGAGCCCCTCATGTTCAGTTACCCCAAAATCTAGGATTCCTTTGGAATCTGAGACTTGGAAACTTTCCTAACTTGGAAATTGTTAACCAGAGCCATAAACTTTTTTTTCCCCCTCAAAACCCTTTATTCCCTGTTGAGGTTGGTGGGCTCTCACTGCAATCTTTCTGCTTAACCACTGGAAATCTCATCAGTCCCATCCCATGAGATGGGAGTCTTGTAGGACAGCTCGTGGGGCACTGAGGCAAGGACCACTTTTAGAGGCTGGGGCAGAGAGAGTGGAGCTCCTAATATTAGGTTGCATTTTGTTGGCTTGGTAATCACTTTTTTAACCACCGACCATATGGGCAGAGGTTGGAAGGAAAGCTAAATTTGGAATACACCCCCACTCTGCTATTCAACATTTCTTTCTTGTTTGTGCCAGGAGGCAACGTATTACTCATACTCTCATCCAGCCCCAATTGCTAGAGGTCTACAGGAATGACATTCTCCCCCGCTGCAGTGGAATCGGGGAGTTGGAGACTTTCTATACCTGTGTGGGGCCGTGTGGAGGAGTGTCCACGCTCAGCTTCTGTGGGTTTCTGAACCTGTCTGTAACACATGGCCCTGGAAGGCTAAGTCTGCCCTGGTGAGGAACTTGGGGACTTGGTCTCTATGGGCTCATAACGACTTCCTCATTTCTAGGCAACATTCAGAGACTGCGCCTTTCTGCACTAAGTATCTTTCTGACTCGGGCTTTTTGGAGCATGGAACCATGAATCAATCTCTCTGTTTAGTTTTTTTCTTTTTTCCTGTTCTAGCTTTCCTTCTCCCCATACACCTCCTCGTATGGAATGATAGAGCAGGGAGGATGGATGTGTTTGGGACAGAGGTAACGATTGGGGCAGCGTCCACGGAAATCTCCTGCATTTCAGTTCAGGATGCCCTAAACCTGAATGCACAAGCAAACAGGTCTTTTTAGCACCTCGAAGGGGTTTAGAACCAGGTTTGGCTTATGGAATGAGAAGTAGTGTGCCTTCCTTCAAAGAGAGCTCGTGGCCTTTCCCCCTGACCCTTCGCCAGCTTGCAGTCCGACGGGAATTCTCCTGGCTGTCCCTGGATTGTGGGCATGAATGAGGGGTAACGAAGCCAAATCCATCAACCAGCCTTTCTGAATCTGACCCCGGCTGATTTCTCCCAATTTGGCTCCCACTAACCCCTGCCCCATGCCCGGGTTTCAATAACCTTGAAATCCTCACTGTTCCCTGAACTTGTGGTTCTGCTCTTTAAGGCCTGCCTGGGCCTTTATAAATTCCCTTCTTTGTAATATCCATAAAGCACTCAGCCCAGGGCCTGCACCTTAGTGGGCTCCAATAAATGGTGGCTGTTAATACTCTGCACATGCTGGTCCATTAGCCCATAATGGTTTCCCTTTCTCTACCTTTAAAACTCATCTCAGATGTCCCTCTTCCTTAAAGCCTCGCCCTAGACAGAGTGCTGTGTTAATACCCGTTCTAGCATTTATCAGTGTGAAGTCAGGCAATTCCCAGTGCCTGACCCAAAATTGGTGCTCAGTAAGTTTTGGTCTCATACAAGCCCTGTCCCTGCCCACATAAGCTCCTCGGCTGGTTGGGAGTGGTGAGGGGAGGTGGGGAGCACAGACACCTAACTAGATCATTATCATGTGATGTGCTCCAAGCACTCATTGCAATGTGCACGGGGAGTTGCAGAAGCACCAGGGAAAAAGCTTCAAACCCAGACCGGGGTGGTGAGAAACTGAGCTGAGTCTCAAACAGTGGGTTGGAGTCAGGTGAAGAGGGGAGCGCATTGCATGCTGGGAGGGTAGTATGAGATAAGACATGGGAGTGAGAATGGACGTGGTGGTTCTGGGGACAATACGCAGGTTGGCGTGGCTAGAGCAGAAAGAGGCAAGAGGTAAGGCTAGAAGATCCATGAGGGGTCAGATCATGAGAGCCTTCTATGTGCTGTTAAGGAGCTTGGCCTTGATCCCGTAGGGTCTATAAATTCCCAACATACAGCTCCTCAGCCTCCCCAACCACCACCCGTCCCACAGCAGACGTTGGTAATCAATCACAGCACCCCACCGCACGGGCCCAGATGTGACCTCATAATCCTTCTCAACATAACGCTGCAGGGAACACCACCATGGGATGGAAGGCGGCACTCTGGTTGGCTGCTGCGTGTGCGTGTGTGCGTGTGTGTGTGTGTGCGCGCGCGTGTGTAAGTTGGGAGTATGAGAGACTGCAAGTTATGGGAGAACTATTACCTGGTCAGAGCTGCATTTTGGAAATCTTCATGAAGAAGAAATCTTTAAGAAGAAGAATCAACAGAGCCTGAGTGTGCAGAGGTGGCAGGATGAGGAAGCAAGTGTAGTCAAGGAAAAGGTCAGTGTTTCCCCCTTGGGCAAATGGGCAGATGCTAATGCCATTCAGAGAGCGAGGGAGAGCATGATGCATTTGGCATGATAATAATAGCTCACTTTTTGAGTGCTTACTATGTGCCAGGCACTGTTTTTAAGCATTTGATATGAAGCAATGGATTCTACCCTCCCAACAACCCTGTGGAGTGGGTACCATTATTATTTCCTATTTCACAGATAAAGAAACTGTCACAGACAGGTGTAAAATACTGAAGAGCTAACAAAATCAAGGGCACTGAGGGACAACATAAGGGCAAGAAAAGCTGGAAACACATCACTGAGTCATTTGGATGAATATGGATAGAGCCAACCAGGTCATCAGGGACCCATGCTAGGATTTATCAGTTCATCTTAAATGTTTTAGAAACCAAAGGATTTATTATTGTTGGAAGAGGCCCACCACAATGTGTATACATCCATCCCACTTTCACCATGTCTGTTCTGCTCACGAGGGCAAACATCACTAGGAATATGAATTAAAACAAGCCTATCCAAATGATGACCTCAGTGGCTTCCAAACGAATTTTCCAACAAAACACATTTAGCGTTTGTCAAATTAAAAGGGCAAGGTTAGAGGAGTATTGAAATTTAAGAGAATCCATCACATTAAATTGTGCTGTTTTTTTCCCCCAGTGATAAACCTTTTCTTATTTTAGCAACTATGCTATGTGTGTGTGTGTGTGTGTGTGTGTGCGCGCGCATGCGCGCATAAATGGATAGATTTGCTTCATGTAATAACCTTGTACTTTCCAAAGCATTTCCTCATCCTCTGTTGGAGTGTTCCAATCAGGAATCTAGTTGCTTTAAGGGGCATGCTGTTTCAATGGCTGATAGATGTGTTCTTATTTTCTTGTTAGTTTTACGGTGTCTCTCGCTATCTGGGCCATGTCAGCGTCACAGCGGCAAGCACTCCCAGAGGTCAGGCACCTTAGCCAGGAGGTTACAAATGTCCCTGCCCTGCAGCCTGAGCGTGCGGTTCAGCATTGGAGTCAAGGTGCAGTGAGGACTGTGCTGCTGGGGATTTCAGACCCCTGGGGCCATGCTGCCTATTAACCCTGAACTCAGACCATGAGACCATGGACTTGCTAATGATCCCACAGTGTCCTCTGGAATTTTTTATAGCTATAAATGAGCTATAAATGTGCATCTTTTGCCTGAACATGCCAGTCTCATTACCACCTCTTTACTTTTGCTCAGACCATTACGTCTGTCGGCAGTGCCCTCTGTTCTCCTGCCCTAACACCTCCTGATTCTTCAAGACGCACCTCCTCTCCAAAGATCACTCTTGATGACCTCAGCCCTCCATGATTCTCTCTCTTTCCCTGAATCCTTATATCCGCTTTTCTGTATATAAAACAACAACAAAAAAACGACACCAACCAACCAGCAGATTGTGATTCAAAAAAATAACTTTCAGGTTCATCATCTGATTAAATCCTTCTTACAACCCTGCAAGGTCAGCTTTCATGTCAGCTCTTAGAGATAAGAAAACTGAGACTCAGAGCATTAGGTAACTTGACCAAGGTCAAGGGATAGTCAGAGCTCAAACGGGAGCCCAGATCTTTCTAATAACAAAGCCCACTTTTATAGCCACCTCGTTCAGGGGCCATAGCATATAGGTGATAAACATTTGTTGATGACCATTAACTTTTCCCATGGAAGAAAATAAGAACACGTGGAATTGATGTTCAGAATCAGAATAACCTCAACAAGGGTAGTTCAGAGCCTCTCTGGCCTTTTGGGGGTGAGGTGGCATAAGGAGGGGCTGAAGGAACAGTGCTCAGCCCGGCTGAGTTGAACCATTTTGAACTACCCGGGGAATTTTCTCTTTTTTTCCCATCTCTTTCTTTGATCTTTTTTATTTTAAATGTAAGCTCTCCGCCCAACATGGAACTCAAACTCATGACCCCGAGATCAAGAGTCGCGTGCTCTACCGACTGAGTCAGCCATGTGACCCTCTCCTCCCTTTCTGCATAGACATATACATTCCCCGTATCTTTCTCATGAATCATAGTTCCTCTGGGGGCCTGAGCCTGGGCCCAAAAAGGAGGGACTGAAGAGCACATGGTGTTCAAGTAATTCACTCCCCTGCTGCACTTGAGAGCTGTAATTACTGATCCACAGCGCATTCTTGCGCTCCGTGACCATCTGGCCTAAGTACATCCTAGGCTATCATTTGCTAGGGCGGCAGTTGGTTTGGACAGCTTATCCTGAAGGTAGCTTTGGAAACCTGCATAATCTTGGTTCTGGGAGACTGAGCAGGCAGCCAGGGTAAAGGCCCCATGCACTGTTCTTGGGCCCAGTGCCCCAGCTAAAATAATACATTTAGAATTATTCATTATCCCTGCAGACCAACTCTAAATTTTTAAAATTGTGTGCTTGTGAGCAAGCCTGGCTTCTTGTAGGTCTTTGGTATGTTTGAGAATTGCATGTTACAGATGTTCCTAATGAATGTGAGAGTGAATCTTATTCCAGCAGTAGTAGTAACAACAATGATAATCGCAGCAGTCAGAAACAGAACAACACTCACCACCGGTCTCTCCATGCCGACATTGGCCTAAGTGAGTATGACCACGTTTATCTCTACAACACCCTGGGAAAGGCCATAATGTTATAACTCCCATCTTACAGATGGGGAAAATGAGGGTCAGAGAGATTAAGTAAATGTGTCAAGTCCACATAGCTAATAGATGGTTGAGCCAAGAGTCAAACCCACGCCTTTTGGCTCCAAAAGCCAGGAGACTACCAATACTAGCCTCTGCCATGGTGTCTCCCTTTCTACCTCATGTTCCTCTTACCTGTGCCATGTAAGCCTTCCATCTGGCAGCCCACAGAGACATACAGGCACTGTTTCAGCCAATGCCAAGGTCAACAAAAGGGTAATGACCAACATTCAGCACTAAGGGCCTGAAACTGGTCATTCTAATCATGCTGTGCTCCATTGGCCAACCCTTGAGCCTCATTACTCTCTGTTCTCCCCACAAAGAAGGTAGCGATAAGAATGCAAATGGAGTGCGTGGTATGATATGACTAAATTAATTTGATCATCCTGGACTTCTGTAAAAACATCAAACAGATCTGGTCTAGTATTGACTCCTCTTTTCCTTGGCCCAAGACATACAAAACTTATAGTCAGCTTTGCTGGCAAGCCAAAGATTGGAGAAGCTCCATAAAGAAGAGGTCAATTTTTTTTTAAAAAACCTACAACCTTAGATAGAAAGTATAAATTTGTTCATAGAGAAGCCTAGACCAACCTGGTAGTTGATCATAAGAAATGACTAACAGGTCTAAGCAACTTGAACCAGCGGTTATCTTTGGTTCATATAATGTGGCCAATGAGAATTGATAATTTCCTCTGCAGAAAGAATGTTGCTTTTATTAATACAGGTGTCTATAGAATCTCATTTATTTTAATTCATTAATAAATTATTTTAGCAATCTCTACATACCCAGCATGGGTCTCAAACTCAGGACCCCGAGATCAAAAGTCACACACTCTTCCGTCTGAGACGGCCAGGCGTCCCTAGAATCTCATTTTAAATATGAGCTGATGAACTGGTCCTTTTGTCTAGTAACAGCTTTATTAAAACATAATTCACCTAATGCTACATTTCAGCCATCTTAAGTATAGACATTTCAGCCATTTTAAGTGTAGACTTTTAGTATATTCACAGACTTGTGTTCAGTGCTTTAAAAAGCAACGCAGGGGCACCTGGGTGGCTCGGTGGTTAAGCATCTACCTTTGCAAAGCTCAGGTCTTGATCCCAGGGTCCTGGGACTGAGGCCCACATTGGGCTCCCTGCTCAGAGGGAAGCCTGCTTCTCCCTCTCCCGCTCCCCCTGCTCATGTTCCCTCTCTCTCTGTGTCTTTCTCTGTCAAATAAATAAACAAAATCTTTAAAAAAAAAAAAAAAGGCAACCCATATTCCTTCACCATTATTCCACCCCTCACCACCCCCTAACTCTAGGTAAACACTAATCTACTTGCTGTCTCTGTGAATTTGCTTATTCTTGAAATTTCATATAAATTGAATCATATGTGGTCCTTTGTGACTAGCTTCTTTCACTCAGTATAACACTTTCTAGATCCATTCCTGTTGAAGCCCATTATCAGTGGTTCTGATGGTTGCTTCTGATTGCCAAAGAATATTTTGGTGTGGGGCACCTAGGTGGCTCAGTGGGTTAAGCCTCTGTCTTCGGCTCAGGTCATGATCTCAGGGTCCTGGGATTGAGCCCCACATCGGGCTCTCTGCTCAGCAGGGAGCCTGCTTCCCCACTTTATCTCTCTGCCTGCCTCTCTGGCTACTTGTGATCTCTGGCTGTCAAATAAATAAATAAATAAATAAATAAAATCTTTAAAAAAAAAAAAGAATATTTTGGTGTACAAGTAGCTCACATTTTACTTAACCATTCATCAGTTGATAGAGATTCGGGTCATTCCCACATTTTGACTATTGTAAATAATGCTGCTATGAATATGATTTTGTGTGGACATGTTTTCATCACTCTTGGATACATAACTAGGAGTGGAATGGCTGAGTCCCAAGGTAACTGTGTTTAATAGTTTGAGAACTGCCAGATTTCTTTTCAAAGTGGCTACACTATTTTACGTTGTCACCAGCAGCAAGTGTTCCAGTTTTTCCACATCCAGATCCTTTTCAACATTTGTCATTACCTGCCTTTTTTGAATACAGCCCACCTAGTGGGTATGACATAGTTTCTACCTTGTGGTTTGGATTTGCATTTCCCTGATAACTAATGATGTTGAGCATCTTTTCACGTGTTCATTGGCCATTTGTATATTTCTTGGGAGAACTGGTCTGGGTCCTTTGCCATTTATAATGGAGTTCTTTTCCTTTTCACTGTGAGTTTTAAGTGTTTTGTTATATTCTGGATACAATACCTTTATCAGATGTATGACTTGCAAATGTATTCTCCCACTCATGAGTTGTCTTTTCACTTTCTTGATGGGTATCCTTTGAAGCACAAAAAGTTTTAATTTTCATAATGTCCAATTTATCTATTTTTCTTTTGTTATCTGTACATTTTGCATCCTAGGAAACCATTGCTTAATCCAGGTTCAGGAAGATTTACATTTATGTCTTATTCTAGGAGTTCTATAGTTTTGGTTCTTATATTTACGTCTTTGATCCGTTTTAGTTAATTTTTGCATATGGTGTGAGGTAAGGGTCCAAATTCATTTTTGTGCATTCCCAGTTATGCCAACACCGTTTGTTAAAAAGACTTCTTTTTCTCTATTTGATGGTCTTTGTACCCTGTCAAAAATCAATTGATTGCAAATGTGAGAGTTTATTTCTAGACTCACAATTCTATTCTATTTATATATACTTATGCCATTTCCACACTGTCTTGATTACTGTAAGTGTGTGGTAAGTTTTTAAATGGGTAAGTGTGAGGCCTCCAACTTTGTTCTTCTTCAAGACTGCTTTGACTATTATGGGTCCTTTGAATTTTCACAGGAATTTTAAGATCAGCTTGTCAATTCCTATAAATTGTAGTTCAATTTGGGAGTGTTGACATTTTAACGATATTAAGTCTTCCAGTCCAATAGGGTGGGTTTCCATTAATTTAGGTCTCCTTTAATTTCTTTCACAATGTTTTATAGTATTCAGAGAATAGGTTTTGTAATTCTCTTATTAAGTTTATTTTCATGTATTATTGATATCTTTTTGATATTATTATAAAAAATTATTTTCCTAATTTAATTTTCAGATTGTTCTTCATAAGTTCTTGTATAGAAATACAGTTGATGGGTCCCTGGTGGCTCAGTTGGTTAAGCGTCTGCCTTCGGCTCAGGTCATGATCCCAGGGTCTTGGGATCAAGCCCAAGTCTTCCCGCTCAATGGGGAGCCTGCTTCTCCTTCTCCCTCTGTCTCTGCCTGCTGCTCACCCTGCTTCTGCTCTCTCCCTCTCTCTGTCAAATAAATAAATAAAATCTTTAAAAAAAATGAATACAATTGGTTTTCGTATTTCTGCTTCCTTGTTGAACTCATTTATTAGTTCTAGTAGTTTTTTAATGATTGCCTCATAAGTTTATTCACATTGGATTATGTTATCTATAAATAAAAACAATTTCACTTCTTCCTTTTCAGTCTAGATGCCTTTTATTTTTTCTGGCCTGATTGCACTAGCTGCAACTTCTAGCTCAAAGCTGAATGGAAGAGGCAAGTACTGGCATCCTTCTTTTCTCTGATCTTACAGGAAAAGCTTTCATGCATTCACCTTTAAGTATGAGGTTTGCTCTGGGTTTGTTGTGAATGCCTTTTAACATTTTGAGTAAGTTCCCCTCTATTTCTAGATCACTAAGTGTTTTTATCATGAAATGATGTTGAATTTTGTCAAATGCTTTTTCTGTATGTATTGAAATAATCATGTGAGCTTTTTCTTTATTCTATTAATGTGGTATTTTATATTGTTTGCATTTTGTATGGTAAACCAACCTTGTATTCCTGGGATAAGTTCCACTGAGTCATAGTATATAGTCCTTTATACATGTTGCTGGATTTGTTTTGCTTCTATTTTGTTGATAACTTTTACACTCATAAGAGATACTGGTCTGTAGTATTTTTTTTTATTTTTATTTTTTTAGTGTGAGACCTTTGCCTAGCTTTGGTACCTTAGCAATGCAGCTCTCTAAGAATAAGTTGGAAGTGTTTCCTCCTCTTTTAGTTTTTGAAAGAGTTATGAAGGATTGCTGTTAATTCTTATTTTAAAGCTTGGGAGAATGAAGCCATCTGGACCTGGGCTTGGTCTATTCAGATTTTCTATTTCTTCTTAAGTCAGTTTTGGTAGTTTATGTATTTCTGTGAATGTATCCATTTCATCTAGGTCATCTAATTTGTTGATTTACAGCTGTTCATAATATTCCCTTTATAATCATTTAAAAGCATTGTTTCTGTAAGGTCAGTTGTAATGTCCTTTTTTCAGGGTGCCTGGGTGGCTCAGTCATTAAATGTCTGCCTTTGGCTCAGGTCATGATTCCAGAGTCCTGGGATTGAGCCCCTGTATCAGGCTCCCTGCTTAGCAGGAAGCCTGCTTCTCCCTCTCCCACTCCCCCTGCTTGTGTTCCTTCTCTCACTGTGTCTTTCTCTGTTTCATTCCTGATATTGGTAACTTGGGTCTTCCCTATGTTTTCCTTGTTCAGTCTAGCTTAATGTTGGTCAGTTTTGTTGATCTTTTCCAAGAACCAACTTTCAGTTTTGTTGATTTTCTCTGTTGTTTTCCTGTTCTCTGTTTCATTCATTTTACTTCTAACCTTTATTATTTCCTTCCTTCCGGTTGCTTTGAGTTTAATTTGCTCTTCCTTTTCCCATGTCTTGAAGTAGAAGACTGGTTTATTGATTTGAAGTCTTTTTTCTTCTTGTTTAATATAGATGATTATGGCCATTAATTTCCCTCTAAGCACTACTTTTCCCTGAATGCCATAAGTTTCTGTATGCTGTATTTTCATTTTCATTTATCTCAAAGTAGTTTCTAATTTTCCTTGTGATTTCTTCTTTGATCTAGGTTTATTAGGATTGTGTTGTGTATCTTCAATATATTGGTGAATTTCCCAAATAACTTCCTGCTATTGATTTCTAATTTCACTCCACTGTGATTGGCAAACATACTCTGCATGAGGTCCATCCTTTTAAATTTATTGAGGCTTATTTTATGGCCTCGTATATAGTCTATATTGGAGAATGTCCCATATACACTTAAAAAGATTGTATATTCTGCTGTGAACTGGTCCATTTTAACTACAGGGTTGATATGGAGGTGTAAAGTACTTTCTCAGCTCCAAGTTCTTAGTTTAAAACAACATTCAATCACTAATCCTTCCTCCATGTCCTTCTGAAAGAGGGCATGTGATTCACCATTACCATTTGATTTTGTGATTGAAAACAAACCTCCAGGAAGTCTTCTTTCCACTTCAATTTTTCTGCCTTTTTAGGAGCATAGAGACAGCACTTAATTATCCACAAGGAGATTTTTCATTTTGTGGTCTATCCAAAGCAGTCTATAACTTTCAGTCCTTCTGCCATCCCTTCCAGACTGAGGCTGCTGTTGTAAGCCAGGACAGAAGAAAGGGGATTTTGAATATCTGAACATGGTGGTTTATTAGCCTGTTACCAAAGCCGTAGGGACTCCAGTACGTATGAAACCTACATTTGACCAATGTTCTCAGCCTCCTTGATGGCCAAATCAAATCAGCTATAGAAAATGGCTATCAGAACACCTAAAAAAAGTAGCCAGTCTAAATGTGTAGAGCACAATGGCTGAGTATGAGGGGCTGGATAAAGTCAAATGTGATGCTTAAATTGTCCATTGGTATCATTTATGCCATTTTTTTTTTAAAGCTGGCTATTCCTCAAAAAATAAGTTCTGGGGCACCTGGGTGGCTCAGTTGTTAAGCATCTGCCTTTGGCTCGGGTCATGATCCCAGGGTCCTGGGATCGAGCCCCGCGTCAGGCTCCCTGCTCAGTGGGGAGCCTGCTTCTCCCTCTCCTTCTGCTGCTCTGCCTGCTTGTGCTCTCTTGCTTTCTCTGTCAAATAAATAAATAAAATCTTTAAAAAAAAAAAAAAAATAAGTTCTGGAACTAATTTCCTATCTTAAATGGTGTTCGATATTGCCTTTTGTCAGCGAAACCATTCTCACTTGTAGATTTATAAGGTATTGCAAATAAACATCAAAGAAATAAAAATATTATGATCCACTAGGATGTGGGTTTCAAGACAAAAGGGAAAAAAGACTTGATCTATTTTCATGATTCTAAATTCTCGTACTTGTGCCATACACATATGTATAAGTTTATAAAGCTGTACAATAATAAAATCACAGACTTTCACAGTAGGTAAGTTTAAGATTGAAACACGGGAGAACCATTTCTTATGAGATTTTTTGAGTTCTTATATGAATGCTCTTAAAATTCAGCCATGGAATATCCTGTCTCTAAGTAATAAAATTGGGTGCACTGGCCAAGGACCAACATGGAATGGTGAATCACTTTAGGCATTTGGTCATGGTGCCAAAGACCAGGCTCTCGGACCTAGACTGTACATCTAATTATCTTTCAGTAAATCAAGCTAGTAAAGGCAGTGAATCTCATGCTGAGAAAAGATAGAATCCCAAACTCAATGGGGCCTAATTCCACTGGGAGTTTGGAGAACGGATGCCTTTGAGGGAATTGTTTTGTTCAACCTGGAATGAGTCATCTGCAGATGTGCCCATTTCATATTATATTCATTAATACCTCTGTTTTAAAGTGTTCTCTTTTTTGTACAAATGATGTTTCTAGCATAACCGAGATGTATATAATCTAGAAATAACTTCCATCTGCTAATACTTATTATGCAATATGGAGATGGCTTTTAAGAGCTTATTGTCGTTATCTATAGGGACACTACATGGATAGATGTTTATGGCCACATGTGTCTCACATTTAACCATAAAATGGATACCAGCATCCATCCGGCACAGAGTGATTTGAAATACAACATTTAATTCCCAAATGTTAGTTTTGATCAGAAAAATATAAGATGTTTCTGGTTGGAGAAGAATTTACCAAATGATGTTTTAAGGCTATTGTAATTAAAATTGATCTTCAGTTCAATTAAAGCTCCCAACAACAGTGATGATGATGAACAAGGTACACAGCCATGGACTGCCCTATAAGAAAAGAGAGCTCTTGTCCCCAGCTTCCAGGAACTACTGTGATCATGGTTTCTGAGTATCACACATGCGTGCATGCACACACACACACGCACACACACAGGTACATTGTTGACTCTGAAATCTTCCTTGTTGGCTGGAGACAGAAGAAGAGCAGAGACATAGCAGCTTTGAAAAGACTGTGGCTCTGAGGTTAAAAGCTCAACTGTACCTAACCACCGCTCTAGCTTGTTCATTCATTTCTTCATCTGTTACTCATTTTTGCGTGCCTTCTACAATTTCACCCACTCAACTTTTTCAGTCTCATCTCTCGCTTCTCACACAGTCCAGCCAAGCTGTTTCCTGAGTATTTTCCATTTTTCCATGCCCCTATGCTCGTATATATGCCATTTTTTTCTCTAGCTGGAATACTTTTCTCTCCTTCCACTTACTCCTTCCCCTTAGCCTCCATATATCCAAAACTACCTGTGCTTTCCAGCCCCAGTTTAAATGCTTCTTGCTCCATGAAGTCTTCCATGATCTTAAAACACTCCTACCCGTGTGAAAGTGATCACTCCCTCCTCAAAACTTCTTTTTTTGCTGTACCTAGTTGAGGCAGTGTGACAGTAGATAAGAGCATAGCCACTGACGAATTTTGTAGCTTTGAACAAGAAGAGTCTCATAATCTCAGGCTCTCTATTGGTAAAATGGACATAATAATACCTGCCTCGTAGGATTCTTACAAGGATTCAAGGAGATAGTGTATCTAAGAACCCCCTTAGGAGATGGTCCATCAGTGTAGCTGTCCTCGAGAGCAGGGACCACGTCCTGTCAGCATTGAGCATTGTGCCTGGCCCAGAGTGGGTACTGTGTCAATGTTTGTTTGTGCAGTGACTAGTCACCCATTTAGTAATGGTAATGTGGTGGAGAGGAAGCACAGGCTTTCCAGCCATCTGGGAGGTGATCTGCCATGTCTATCACTTGCCTTCCAGTGGCTTCCTTTTTAGCCTATAAAAGGGAGCTGCCCTTTGTGGATTGTAGCAATTTTCTCTCTTCCTAAATTGGGGTTCAGGTTGAGCAACGAAAACTGGGTACTTAGTGCTTCATTTTAGCCTCCTGGTTATTGTCGGAGCATTCTTTCTTCTGTGTAGGGCTTGGAGCTCATCCTTTACCTAAAGCCTGAATTCATTCAGAGTTTGCATTGTTATACTTTGAACCAATTTCAACTGGATTGGTAGTTTATCTTTGGCCAATGTGACTTCCTTTTCTCTCACAATCTCTTTGAAAGATTCCATAAAGTTTTTGGTACCTTCAAAGGATCCTGAGTTGTTTTATGTGTAAATAAATAAGAACTGCTTTGATTTTTCCCAGACTGCCCCTCTGGTAAAGTCAAGAGGAAAACATGTGTTATAAATGGGCCCTAGTTTTTATTTATTGGATTTGGGCCTCTCTGCAATCCCTTTTTGGCAGATACATGGAGTAGGTTGAATTCCAAGTGGACTTTCAATTAAACTGTATTTCTATATTTCCTTTAGAAGAGTACCTACTTGGGGAAAGGAGAAAGAATCTTTAGGGCAATTGACACTGGTCAATACCTTTAGACTACATTTTCAGGAGATAAAGGCAAGGATTAATTCAAACATAAGTCAGAGAACTCAACTAACTAGAAGGTCTCTGCTATGGACCATTGGTCTGACTGCCAAGGAGAATGTGAGTCTGGTCCTTCCCAGGCAAAATGTGCAACTCTCTACTGTGCCCTCAGAATTGCAGGATGCTGTCCCAGTGGGGTGTGATTTGAGCACACCCAGACATTTGGCTGTAATTTTTAAGTGTTCAGGGCATTTAGTCTGTGTTGTTTCACTTTTCTTGGAGCCGTGGGAAAGGTCTAGTGGGTGAGACAGACTAGGCATGCAACACTGTGTCTCAGTGCCATATGCATCCCCCTCGCTCACGATCACACTGAGATGGGAGAAACAGGGTTCACCTGGGAAACTCAGCCTTTTGGGGTGCCTGGGTGGCTCAGTCGGTTAAGCGTCTGTCTTCAGCTCAGGTCATGATCCCTGGGTCCTGGGATCAAGTCCCGAGTCAGAGTCCCTGCTCTGCAGGGAGCCTGCTTCTCCCTCTGCCTGCAGCTCCCCCTGTTTGTGCGCTCTCGCTCTCTCTCTCTCTCTCTGTCAAATAAATAAAATCTTAAGAAAAAAAGAGAGAAAGGAAGTAAGGAGGAAAGCAAGCAGGGAGGGAAGGAGGAAAGAAAGAAAGAGAGAAAGAAAAGGGAAACTCAAGAGTTCTGCCCATGGCCTTGTGTGCAGTAAGCATTCACAAAGTATTTGACCAAATGGAAAGTACTTGCCAGACAAGGAAGCTTTCCTTACATCCTTCTGTTGACATCAGTGTAGGAGAAGTGTTGGGGAAATACTCATTGGCCTTCCTCTGCCTTTCTGACTCAAGACAATTCCTCCTTAGGAGTCACTAAGGTTGGAAAGGAGGTGAAGGCAAGGGGAAGATTCCCTTTTTAGTTTTATTCTATCTTTCCTGTCTCTACTTGGGAGCAATTGGCATCTGGGCAGACTTTAAGGTTTTGGGGTTTGTTAATCATTCATTAGCTTGAACAAATCTTTTTCTCTGGCTTGGAAGCCAGGGTTGAACCAGATCACAGGGTACAGTGGAATTGCCTCCTTGGACTCTGTGTGTCTGGTGGTGGGAGGGGAGGTGAAGTTGAGGAGATGCGGCCCACTCTGTAGGAGGAAGAGATCTGAGACCATGTTTTGGCCTAGAGTCAGCTCACCTTCCCCAGCATAAATCAACTGATGAATATTTGACTTGCACGGGACACCTATAGCTATGTTACAGTGTATGTTAAATTGTATGTTACATTCAATCTGATACTCCACATGGTCTTGGTAGGTTTCTTCGGTTAGTTGCAGCACAGCTGAGGATTTCGAAAGTAGTGGTACCAGTCCATGTATAATTTCTATATCACCACCATGTTGGGAGTATTATTATTAATTATTATTATTATCATTATCATTAAAAATTGGAAAGCCCAAACAAGCCCCAGTGCCACGTGCTGTGAACAGAAGTGCCTGCGTATAGGTCAGGCTTCATGTGTCCTCTCCGTAGAAGGGTCACTCTGCTGGGGTCTGGAAGTAGGTAACAATTCCAGAACTATACACCTGAATCCATCACTCCCTCTCCTGGCATCTATACTCTAGACAAATGGCCCATCCATCTTACTAGAAGACACAATGTTATCCAAAAGTCGGCAGCCTTCAGAAGAATCCACTGGGCCAGCATTGCACATTGGGAGTGTTCTGACAGAGTCAGGTAAGCTCTTTTGTGATTAAAAAGGAAGCTTTGTGGCTGGTCCAGTTCTGGGCCTGCTTTGTTTGGAAAAATTAAACACTTCCAGTTTTGATCAACAAGTATTTGTTGAGATGCTGCTGATAGCAGGTCTTCTGTGAGGGTCTTAGCATCAGTGCTGTCATTTAACGCCCTCAGCAGCCTTGAGGGGCAGGTCATCATGCTCACTTGAGAGATGACAAAACCAGGGCTAACAGAATTAAAGCGACTTTCCCAGCATCTTACTGTCAGCGAGGGGTAGAGCTTGGATTTGCATTGAGATCGCTATCTTCCTTACACTCTCAGGAATTCTTTTTTCTTCTTACCTCAAATCATTTCATGGCTCAGCTCTACCAAAAAGCATAAATCTGTTAAGGGCTCCAGAGTTACAAGTCCCTTGGGGATGAGCTATTTAACCAGCATTCATGGTGACCTTCCAAGTTTCCCAAGTTCCTCCCTGGTTCATTGCATCCGGAGGGAGGGAGTGTCAAAGCCCTACTGATGGTGCGGGAGGCTTCTCTCATCACCATTAACTTGGGAAGGTGCAAGGCATGAAGAGAAGGTGTTCGGAGGGAGGGAATTCAGTTCAGCCTGGCATTTCAGCTCAACTCTCAGATTTATACTGAGCACCTTCTTTGCGACTAGCACAGTGAGGATAAAGAAGCTAGGTATGGCAGTGCCTGCTCTTTAGGGGGAAGGAAGGCCCAAAAGAATCCAAGAGTTTGGATTTAATCTACAAAGAGCAGTGAGGCACTAGGGACTTCAGAGCAGTGATCTGACAGCTCCCAAGGTCTGCTTCTATTTGTCCCTACAAGGCTACTGTGGGGGGTCAGGAGTGGAACATGGGGTCTAGCTGGGAAGAACGTGGGGCAGTGGGTGCTGGAAAGCCTGACTATTCTATAGCGGGGTATTAAAGATGGGACAGTTTCTGCATCTTTGCCTAGCACCTCCCATACATGTGAAATCCCACAGTTTAATGGAAAGGATATAAACCATCTGCGGCAACATATTTGTTGAAAAAGGAGACATCAGCATGAAGACTTAGCAACTTTGAACCAGTCGAAAGAAGAGCATCTGCCTGATATTTTCATAGTGGTTCTATTGATTGTTTATCTTCCATTCTTCTTGTGGTTTGTGTTATTAGCATATTTGTGTTGGATCTGCCAAACGAAGCACCAAGAGGAAAAAGAGTTCGTAAATTGTTACCTTAGGAAGATGAAAATCGGTACCAGAATTAAAGGTCCCTAGAGCTTGAACCCACTGACATGCACAGTTAAGGACCTATGATTTTGAAAGGCCTTTTACACCTTGAGGGCCTAGGGAGGTTGGGACTCTTCCATCCCTGTCCACCTTTTCATGGAATGCTTACATTTATTAGACGCCTACTGCATGCCAGATACCATGCTGAAAGCTTTTGCATCTCCTCAGAGCAACCCTGTTTTACAGGTGAGGTAACTAGGGCTCAGAGAAGTTATGTCACTTGCCAGAAACCAGAGTTGAGATGTAGTAAAGCCAGTATCGGCTGCTATGTCATCCAGCTCCTGGGCTGGGATCTTTATTGGTAAACACTCTACTTCCTTCTCAGGTCTATTTTGTACTCTTGGACTGTGCACTGTATGATGTGAAGCCCTGGAAAGGCATGAGATTCTCTGGTTTGCCCATGGCTTTCTGTTGCCACTTCAACAAAACCCAGGGCTTTGGGAAGGCCATGTTGAGAGAAGCGGGTACTGGTTGGGCAGCGCCAGACCAGGAAGGTTGCCCCAATCATCTAGCAATAGCATGAAGTCACCCAATCTCTTCAGAGGATGAAGAAGGGCACAGGGCCAGTCAGGTAAAGATGGGCGCAAAGATACACTTGTCTTCTCAATTTTGCCCCAGGTGGAAGGAGGCATTAATACCAATGCGGCTATCAAAATTCTTGGTGTGTACAGAGCCTAGTTATTTCTGTGGACCCATCTCTCCTAAGAAGCTGATGGGCTGAGAGCAGAGTTCAAGGTTGATAAATGGGAACAGACCAAAGTAACAGGAGCAGGTCACCAGAGGGTAGGCCCAAATCCCGGACTTGATCCTACCATCCCTCTCATCTCCTTAACTGGGGGGCACCTGGGTGGCTCAGTGGTTAAGCGTCTGCCTTTGGCTTGGGTCATAATCCCAGCGTCCTGGGATGGAGCCCCACATCAGGCTCCCTGCTCAGCGGGAAGCCTGCTTCTCCCTCTCCCACTCCCACTCCCCCTGCTTGTGTTTCCTCTCTTGCTCTCTCTTTCTCTCTCTCTCTATCTCTCTGTCAAATAAATAAATAAAATCTTTTTTTTTTTTTAAAGAAAAAGAATCCATAATCTGGAGTTGGCCTAATCTCTCCAGCACACTCTTCTCCAAGAAGCAGCCTGGGAGTGGGAAATGGTTGGCCAGAGCCCTCCCAGTCCCTTGATAGAGAGCCAAGGCAGAGGAACACCTCATCTCTGGAAATGGTCTGGGTGTGCACAGTGGAAATAGAAAGCTGGGTTGAGTGTGAATGAAATCCTCCCTGATGCCTGGACCCTGGGGTCCTGGCTATGGAGGAGCCAAATTTAGGGAAACTTTATCAGAGAATGAAGAGCCAAGGAGACTGAACTGCCTCAAAAAGAAAATGCAAGTATTTAAACTTTGTTATTTCAAATATGACTGATGGTCTAGTTGTCATTTATTATGAATAATGAAGCTGTAAGGAGTAGCAACTTGATTTATATCTGAAAATCTAGGATCTGGCATTTAAAAATACTTCCTGGAACTTTATTTAAGGAAACATTTTGTTTGGGGGCACCTGACTGGCCTGGTAGGTAGAGTATGTGACTCTTGATCTCGGGGTCATGAGTTTGAGCCCCACCTGGGGTGTAGAGATGACTTAAATAAATAAACTTAAAGAAATTTCATATCTTTAGTTTTAACTGTGATCTGTAACTGGCTCTTTATTTTCCCATTTGAGCAGAATTTGTAAGAATGGCTTTTTTTAAAAAAGATTTATTTATTCCAGAGAAAGAGAGAGCAAGCATCGGGGGGTGGGGGGAGGAACAGAGGGAGAGGGAGAGAGAAATTCAAGTGGACTCCTCACCGAGTGTGGAGCCCAACACGAGGCTCAGTGTCTCACAACCTCGAGATCACAACCTGAGCGGAAACCAAGAGTTGGGTTCTCAACCGACTGGGTCTCCCAGGCTGCCACCACCAGAATGTTTTTAACCTTTTTCATGTTAACTACAAGCAACTGTGCATATTCAAACTCAGGCTATCTAGACACAAATCAATAGGACTGACTTTCTAAAAAAGGAAGTTAAGTTCAACAAAAACAGCTCTTTTGTCTTCTGTCCATAGCATTAGATGGCCCCCTTGCTTTTTGTCCCTCCAGGGGTTTTGGAATCTTGTAGCCCACCTTCATGTATTGGTTCCTGAACAAAGTTTAAATACACCCAAACTCAGCCTTGCATTATTCTCCCCTACTCCTTTTCAGAGACAGAGACAGATTTCGTTGTCCCTTTTCTTCCTTCTCGTTCCCAACCCTTTCCCTCTCTTTGGTCCACAAACTGGGACACATGCAGTATCTCTTCATTCCCTCTACAGTCCTGCGGAAGGTGGTGGTATTGTGCCCATTTTGCAGATTAGCAAACAAAAGCTCAGATTTAAAGGAGTGTGGCCACATGCGGGGCTGGTCCGATGGAGGTGAGAGAAAGAGGGTTAGAAACCTGGGACACTCAGTCACTCCCTCTGCCTTTTCGGGGATCCTGATACCCGCATGGTGGTTCTGGGGTTCTAACTAAGCCTACGGAAACAGACTGGTGTCTAATCAAAATGGATCTGCCTGTGCAAATCCCATCTAAGTCCTACTTTACTACATTAACAACAGCGCAGGTGGACACTGAGGCACAGGCATGAGTGAATTTATTCTGCATCTTGGGAAAATCAAGACTAGAATTTCCTATCTCTCCGAGGAACTGAATGACACTCTCCACTCTCTTGAACGCTGCTGGGGAAGGTTCTCGGGACTCCCGTGCCTGTTTGATATCCTACAAATATCCCAAGATGCCCCAAAGTTTTTCAGGCACAATTTTCATTCTTTTTGAGTTCTCTGAAAGTTGATACAGAAAGCCTCTGTGTGGGTGCATGTGTGTATTTTAGAGCTCTGTGCTTTATGTACTGAGGCTTGAAAACCTCCCAGGCTAAGGTCTTACAGACTTCAGTATTTGATGCCACATGAGTCCTGTCATCAGCTATAAACCCTGAATTCCCTAATGGGAAATGCACTTGCTCTGGAACACTGCCAAAAAGAGTCCAAAGAAGACACTTGAACTTGGCTTCCCCAAATATCTTTGATGACAAATGATCAGGTGTTCAATTAAAACCCCTGAACTGATTTTTAATTCCTATTGAAACGGTTGCAAGGGCTCAGAGTTCCAGCTCTCGTCCACTTTACATGCCTTCCCCTTAATTAACATAAAGAAATTAACGTCTTACAAGCTTCAATATTTGACGCCATATGAGTTCTGAGGATATTTCAAGGGAGAAGAAATGTAAATAGAATGAAATTCTTAAGCAAGATTACTGATATGACAGAACTAAAGAGCTTGGGAGTGTGTGAAAGTAGCTCTTTTCTTCCCTTTAATAAGTCCATTACTTGCACTTGGGCATATTTTAAGGTCCTTTTCATGCTGAATCTAGAGTTGAGCATGCTTTGCATTTCAAGCTTTGTCTATGAATCAGTAGAAGCCAAAGTTATTTCTGCTTTAAAATCACAGGAGCCAGGAACAGCTAATCTCTTTTCATTCTGAGTTCCTTACATTATTTTACTGGACAAAGTTTGTGTTGGCTACAAAACAGGCCATTCATAACATCTATGAGAAGGAATTTAGGTAAGAATGGAGAGAGATTGTAGGATGTAGAAAGACTCCCTCTCCTGAGGCCATTAAGAAATTCCAAATTGGCAGAGTTTTGAATAGTGACATGGCATTAGCCTTGCTAATTTCAGTAATTCAAGCTGATAGCCTCTGTTTACCAAGCTACTAGATGAGAAACCTTCCCATAACTCCAGTACCGGGAGTGGACGTGCTTCTCACCCAAGGTGAGTGGATATTTTAGAATAGGCGCTGGGGGGGTGGGTGCGGGGAGGTGAAGGGCGATCACAGCTAGCTCAGTAGGGCCTCTCGCTCAAAAACTCTGGAAAGTAGTGTATTTACTTCCTCAGTCAGACCTGTACGGCGTTGTCAAAGTAAATTCTCCTATCTTTCTTTAAGCAGGGATAAGGATGTGAGACACAAGATTTGTTAGTTTCTTATCACATGGCACCTGACCTCCTTCCCTATCTCTGTCTGGCTTTTAATTGTGTTCCTTTCAATTATCGGGACTGGCAAAGTACCCATCCAAGTTTGTTTGTGTGTTTTTAAGTGGGAATACAGTCACTCTGCAGTTCATAAAATGTGCAAATAACCTGACAGATAGTTAATGGCAAAAACCCCAGGGGGAAAAGGAACTCTGTTTTGAAGGAGTCTCCACTGAAAAGACATTCTCCTAAATCGCTCTTGACTAACCAGCATCTCACGTCATGCTGAAAAAAATGTACAGAGGGAAATCTTCAGAGCCTTGCAAGCTGGGAAAGTAGAAAGATTGCCGAGGGTTTGAAAGGGTTTAGGGTTTCATTTGAAGAGCAGCTGCACCCTACCGGGCCCGTGCTCAGATATACGGAACACGGGCCAGGCAGGCGTGGCTGCGGT
Organism: Enhydra lutris kenyoni; assembly: GCF_002288905.1. Lineage (NCBI taxonomy): Eukaryota > Metazoa > Chordata > Mammalia > Carnivora > Mustelidae > Enhydra > Enhydra lutris. The sequence goes on from NW_019154173.1 coordinate 1,770,188, forward strand.
CGCCCCGGTGCCGCGCTGGGAACCCCAACCCGCACGTAAGGGGGCATGGCCGGCGACCCACTCCTTCTGCACAGGAGGCCCCCCAGGTGACTGACTTGGATTTCCTGTCAGTCACCGACTAGAATCCTTCCCTGAACGCTTTGGGTTGCCAGACAATAAAGATGAGAGACAGACAGTGCATGGGAGCATGGACGTAAAAAGGGAGTTGGGGGGCCGTGTGAAGGCACGAGAGGTTTACTTGGGTTCCTGAGCAACGTTTCTTCTGAGAAAGGTCTAGCAGTCATGGTTTTCCCAAAGAACAAAATTGCCATGCTTGTGGAGCCCATGATGGTTTATAAGTCACATCATACCTCTTAACGCACTGGAGAAGCAGTGACAACAGTGTTCTCCGCTTACAGGCCCAGCAGTAAAGGACTGTGGATCCCGCTTCCCCGGATTCCCCTGCTCACAGCCCTCAACACCCTCCCCTCCTGCTCTGAGTTGCCCCTGCACTTGGTTCACGGCTCTCTTGGGGCGCTCCTCACTCCTCCCGTTCCAACCTGGATACAAGTTTTTTCTGTTTTTTTGTTTTTTTGGTACAACCATCTCATCCTCCCAATAGCACAGAGAGTTCATCGAGGGCAGACTTGGGGTCTTCTCCTGTCTCCACTGGCCTGCCTGGGGCCTGGGACATCAATAAATGTTCCTAGCCCTCGCCCGAGTGTTTCACTGATGCATGACATTGACCCCACCAGACTTAACCCAGACCCTCCCATTCCCCACTCCCGTGGCGTCCACCTCTGCTTCCAGGCCTTACTTGTGAGAACACAGTTAAACCGAACAGCCTCAGAAGGACTCAGGTCGTGGTGGCAAAGACGAGGACCCAGAATCAGATCCATTTCAACGCTCTTTCCCTCCACCACACACACAAAGCTACCCTGGAAAGGGCAAGATTCCAGGAGGTCTCAGGGAAGGAAGCTATAGAGAAAAGAGAACAAAGGGAGGTGAAGGAGGGAGGCAGAGGGAGACTGGCTGGTGTTGAACGCTGCTGGAGTCTGTGGTCCAGGCCCCTCACCCTCTGAGTGCTGCTTGTCCACCTGTCCGCCTGTCCATCCGCCCGCCCGCCCGCCTGGCAGCTGGGGCGTGAGAAAGATGAAACCAACAAAAATCAGGTTGAAAAGGAGGCCTCCTGAACTTGGTCTTGGGCTTAATGCGAAGGAGAAAGATTTGAGGATTAATTTACCTTGTTAGTCAAAAGGGGGCTTTGGATCTCTCCCCGGGGTGACCTAAACTGTAATCTGTCTCTATGGCCCTCTGTTAATACTTCTTCCATTTGGGAGGAAATCATAGTGACGGGAGAAGCTCAATTTACTTCCTCTAATCTCTCAGCAGAGAAATGAAGCAGACAACAGAATTTCTGCAGGAACACGGGGAGACCTGATTGGGACAAATCAATTGAAGAAAACAAGCTCTATTTAAGGAGAATGCATCTTTAATGGTGCTAATCCCTTTAGCAAATTGCTTTCTCTGGGGACATTGCATACCTAATTACAGTTTGCTCATTTTGATTTTCCCTTTCCGTTGTTGCTTTGCTGCTTACGTGGTTGTGGGCTTGCCTGGCTGAGCGATAAACTTATTGCATCATTAAAAATTCTCTGCCAACTGGATCTTGGGACCGAAATGTCACTACTTTTGGAAGTGAATCACATGTCACTGCTGAAGTTTTAGAATATAAGTGAGGTTCAGTGGGGTGGAGTCCGGAGCCAATTACCAAGAAAGAATTCTTGAGAGATCTTTGGTGCAAAATGGTGGTTTATTAAAGCACGAGGACAGGACCCCTGGGCAGGAGTTGCTGCTGCTGCTCCCCCGGGGTTGTGAGGAGTGGTCCGTTATGTACTTCCAAGTTGGGAGGGTTCAGGGATAGCTTAAGTCTCTAAGGAATTTTGGAAGCAAGGTTTCCAGCACCTTGAGGGGGCTAGCTGTTGTTGGGAAAAGGTCATTTATTATCATCGAATAAAACCTTAGTCATGAGACCCTTCAGATGTATATCAGTGGGCCGTATGCTTGGGGAATGATTGCCAGCATGTATCTTGGAGGGTTTAGAGATAAAGGAACTTTCCAAAGGAATGTTTATATGTTAAAGCAGACATACAGGATCCTGGTGGTGGGGGGGGTGGTCAGGCTAGGATCGCCTTTTGCCCTTAGCAGAGTATTAAGGTGGAGAGGGTTGAGTCCCTCAAGAAATGTCACTCTGCCTGTTTCAAGGACTTGTCAGCGGGCTCTAGGTAGTAAGGAAATTTAATAACTTTTTTTCTGCCTCTGTTTCCCACATCAGCAACAGATAAATATCTTTTCTGTAGCAATTCATCAAAAGACCAATTTTCTCTGGATTCCCTTCTCTGAGACGTTTTCTCAACATCCACTTAAAATCGGGAAAAGCAAAATGAAAAGCAACAGGAAGATGGGTACAACCAAGGACCGTAGGGAAGTGTGTGTATGAGGACGTGCTCCACAACCCAGTTTCTGTAGTTCAGGGTCATAACCGGTCATTGCCAACTCGCATTCACCCATGGGTCACTGGACTTCTAGCTTGTCTTTATGGCCCTCGTGCCCAGCCAGATTTGTCCTAGCTTGGAAAGGCATAGTTTGTTTTAAATGAATCAGGTCTTTTTTTTTTTTTAATAGCTGTTGCATTCGGGTGATCACATTTCAAGATTATTTTTTCCCCAAAGATTTCCTAATACCGTCCTATATCTCAATAGCCTCTACGTTATCTTTTTTTTTTTTTTAAGATTTTATTTATTCATTTGACAGACAGAGATCACAAGTAGGCAGAGAGACAGGCAGAGAGAAGGAAGCAGGCTCCCCGTGGAGCAAAGAGCCCGACATGGGGCTCGATACCAGGACCCCGGGATCATGAACAGAGCCACCCAGGCACCCCTCCACGTTATCTTTTTAAGAAAAATTCATTCATCTCCTTTCTCTCAAATCTTCTCCAGCCAGTCTTTCCCACCTTCTGTCGTACTGCCCTGCAAGCTCGCTCCCATGCAGTCTCCATGCCTACATGCCAGCTTTCTCCTAGGAATAGACCTTCTGGAAATACACCATGTATCCAAGTGTGTGTCAGAGGATGCCCACTGCAGCGCTGTTTGGACCGGAAAGGAGTGAGGTGCAAACAGAATGCCTTTCAGTGGGGAAACAGCTAATGGTGATAATTCATGCTATGGAATTTCTTGCAGTGGTTAAAAGAATGGGACCATTCTATGTGTATTAATATACAAAGATTTCCGAGAGATTGAAGCATATGCATATGCATGGAAAGTACCAGTATTTCATTATTTACCAGTCACTGCCCCTGGGGAGTTGTTGGCGGGGGGGGGGGGGGGGGGGGGTGGAAAGGGTGGAGGGCTTTCTTTGTTGCTCTATAGACTCAGGTGTTGTTTGAACCTTTAGCTTCAAGAATGCATTCATGTGTTGAGTAGCTTAAAAATTAACAAAATAAAAGGACCCTATCAACAGTGCAAGAGCGTGGTTTGCATCGGGACAAAACAGGGTGGCTGCTGGTCCAGGTGAGAGATAACGCAAGCCTAATCTAAGCAGTCCCAATGGCAATGGAAAGGAAGAGAATTCACTAAGTCCTGAGGACACAGAACTTAACAGGTGCATCATTAATTAGACCCGGGGGGTGAAAAAGAAGGAGGAATTAGGGAGCCTTGCCTGTTTTGGGCTTAGGCAACTGGATGGCCAGTAAGAGGAAATCACCAAACCAGGAGGGGAAGGGGGGCGAGGGTGGGGTGGGGAGGACAGGAGTTGGGCACTTGAGAGACTAAAAATGCCACATAATTGGTGGCTTGTTGGGTCTGAGTTGCCGGAAAGCCGTCTAGGTAGAAATGGCCTGGGAGCAGTTAGCTCTCCAGAGAGATGTCCGAGAAAGAGAGAGATTTGGGAATCCTCCTCAGTGATACCTAAAGCCAGGGGCACTGAAGAGAACATTCGGGAAGACGCATAAAGCAAGAAGAGCGAAGGGCCAAGGAAGAGATGAGAGAGAACACCCATCTTTAAGAAAAACAGCTTCAGGGATTCTCAGAGGAATTTAAGAATGGTCCCGAGAGGCAGAGGACAGCCTGCAGGGAGGGGAATCCGAAACTAAGGGGAAGCCAAGCTTCAAAATAGAGAGTGGCCAGCAGTATTGGATGCTGGAAGAGAGCTCAAAGGAAAAAGACTCCATGGAAAGTTCAGCTGTAACCTGGCGTGAGGGATCTTATTGGGCTGATGAAAATGCTCAGAAGTGGAATTAGGATGTCGGTTGCACACCTTGCTAAATTTCACTGAAAATCATTGAATTGTTCTCTGGAAATGAATTTGAAATGGGTGAATGTTATAGTATTTAAACCGTACCTCAATAAAGTTGTTGAAAAAGAAAAAAAAGAGAGAGAGAGAGAGAACACAAAACAGTGCATGGGAATTTAGTTTGGAGCAGCCTATGACTCCAAGGGAGAACTTTCCAGTCTACTCTCCTCTTCCTAACTGGCTGGGAAAGCCCCCATGAGATAAAATAACAGGAGTCACAAGAGACTACTGATGCCACATCCTAATTCTCTGCCACCCTCTCACAGTGTCAGAAACTACCTTGCATTTGATTTGCTTTTCACCGAGCAATGAATATTACCACCCTAGTCCCTGTTTCCCTTTGGATAATTGCAGAGGACCTGCTGTGTTTATTTCCATCATTTTTTTTTAGCATCTGTTTGCAGAAGTTTAGGGTGCCAGGCTCTATGGCCCCAGTTTCCACCTTTTGTTGTTGTTGATTGCATTTTGATCTGTTTAAACATGGCGTCTTTATTGGCCATGCAAGGCCTGTTCACTCTGACATGCCATCATTCATTTTCTTTTCTTTTCTTTTTTAATCTTGGTTTTACTTCCAGTATAGTTCATATCCAGGGTAATATGAGCTTCGGGTGTCCCACAGAGCCATTCCACACTTCCACACTCTCCCAGTGCTCATCATGACAAGCACCCTCCTTAATCCCCATTCCTCTTTTCACCAATTGTTCAACTTCGGATGCCTCTATTATGCTGTCTCCCAGTGCTCATCATGACAAGCACCCTCCTTAATCCCCATTCCTCTTTTCACCAATTGTTCAACTTCGGATGCCTCTATTATGCTG
>NW_019154173.1:1775344-1840473 GCF_002288905.1 Enhydra lutris kenyoni
ACACCTGGTTCTTCTCAGATGCTTTCCTGCTTCCCTCCTTCATTCCACTTGGCCAACAGCAGGATGCATTTGTCTTGGTTGACCAGCACATTTGGTGTATCCCGTAGGTAGGTAAAGACATTACCCCAAATTCCTGCCCCCTTCTCAGTTATAAAGAACTGGGTCCACCCTTGACTCTACTTCATTAAAATACTCATTTCTTGGGGCACCTGGGTGGCTCAGTGGGTTAAAGCCTCTGCCTTCGGCTCAGGTCATGGTCTCAGGATCTTGGGATCGAGCCCCGCATCGGGCTCTCTGCTCGGCAGGGAGCCTGCTTCCCTCTCTCTCTCTCTCTGCCTGCCTCTCTGCCTACTTGTGATCTCTGTCTGTCAAATAAATAAATATCTTTTTAAAAAATACTCATTTCTTGCTCGGTGCATCTTCTTTTTATTTTGGCTTAATATCTTCTTGCTTCTTCCTCTACTCCTGCTTAGTGATCTGGCTGCCACCCTTTGTAGGAGAATTTTCCCTTTTCCTTCTTACATCTTTATAGCTATGGGTTTGGGCCACTTGGCATCTTTTTACCTTTCCTGGCCTCCCTCTGGACTTGCCTTCTTTGTTCTAAGGCCCACAGAGCTATTTGTATGATGATTATCCAGCTTTCTGTCCTCAGTTGCCTTCCCTCCCCCTCCCCCGGGTTCTTCCAACTTATGTCCTGATCATGTTCCCAAAATGAATTTTCTCCATCTGATGCCTCTTCTTTTCTTCCTGCGGATCCTGAGTGATCCCATCCTATGGCGGCTTTGAGCAAGATGTCTACCACTTGCAAGTTACCGCTAACTGTTCAAGAGTGGTAGGGAAAAGATTCAGTAGAAACAGTTCCTGAGTTCAGCGCTCCATCTCTGCCTAGGCAGTGTCCTTTATTGATCACCCCATCCCATTCTGTACATTCTGTATTGCCTGATAAATATTCACATCATTTCGGACACTTAGGCCCTACCTTTGTAAGCTGGACAGACGATGCTGATGTGGTTCTCTCTCCCCATTTTAGGCAGGTCAAGAGTTACTCCCTTAAAATGATGTCTTGGTTGATCAGCTCCTTGGCAAACTTAAAGCCCTCCTCTCTAAGCCAGTCGTGGTCTCCAAAAGACAGCATCCCTTTCACTGAGAGAAAGTCGTCCCTTTAGATTCCTCCGCACACAGTATCTGTGTCAAAGGGAGGAATGCAAGGGTCACTTGAACCCAGTCCCTTCCCCCTTTATCCGTGCCATAAGACCTCTAAAGAGCGGAAATCTTAGAATCTCAGGGTTGGACAATCATCAGATACTATTTACCTCACCGTCATTCTATGTTTGAACCCCCTTACTGATATCACTACCAAATGGCTGTCCACACATTCTGAGACCACCTCCAGAGATAGAGCTCACTGTTTCAGGGCAGGCTATGCAATTTTCAGATTGCACAAATTGTTAGAATGTTCTTTATTTAAGTCCAAGGCATTTTTTTCCTTAAGAAAAAGACAAAGCCATGAAATAGTGACTAAACTAGCATGGTGGGCGCCCGGCCAGCTCAGTCCGTGGAGCGGGCGACTCTTGATCCTGGGGTCGGGAGTTCGAGCCCCACACTGGGTATAGAGATGACTTAAAATAAAAAAAAAATAGCATGGGTATGGAGTGCGAAGAAGGGAGATTACAGAGGGGCCGTGGGTGGGTGCAGGGGAGGAGGGAGGGTGGATCAGGCAGGACCAGGGAAATGGCACAGAGTGGTAAACAGTATAAGAATAAGGAAGAGGATACTAGAACCACTTTTAAAGTAAACAGAAACCTGGTGAGAGGTTTCAGTTCAAAGTGGGAAGTAACAGAAAAGCATCTTTAAGATTCAAAATCCACCAGAAGATTCCAGCCTTGCCCCTTGCCTGGGGGTATGGGAAATATCACAGTGGAGACAGCAGAGAATGCTTAGTGCAGCGGGGACTAGACAGAAGAAGAGAGAATAATTGGACACAGGAAATGAGTTTAAGGAGCAATGGGAAGAGAAAAAGGAGTGGAAAGAGGGGGAAATGAAAACACAGAACTTTTAGGTTAAGGCAGTGTATTTATTCCCCAGGCCAGCATGTAACTGTATTTTCCTGGCAGCTATCCCACAGAGCTCTGCGAGGGGTGAGGGTCCCAGCCTGCGTCGGGGCGGGGACGCAAGGCTCATTACTTTGTCCTATCACGGCCAAGCAAAGGACTTCCCGAACGAAGCTCTACTTTGATGTCACACAGCTGGGCACTGAAATTCTAATCACCAGCAGTCCCCAAGGCTTAGGAATCAGTGGCAAGGAAAAGGGCAGGGCGTGGTCAGGGCGGGTAGATGGCAGTGCAAAGGCAGAGGTCAAAGGTATGGGAACCCGATCGCGAAGTTTCCAAGTAAGAAATAAATGGAAACTGCTCCCCAGAAAACCTGTTTCCTGCCCAGCATGGCCCGCGGAATGCCGGCTTGTGTCAGCTGGTTACATAGCAAGGCATCAAATTCCAGGCAGCAAAAGGGAATAAGAAAGTAATCTTTGTAGATCCCATGCACCCCAAGTGCAGGGAACTGACGCTGGGGGTAAGGAGAAGTGGCTGTTGTCAGCAGGGCTTTGGAATCTAGAGGTCAGGGTCAGAGCCCTGCCATTTGCTGCCTGGGCCACCCTTCCCCACCACCGCCCTGCCCTTGTCTTGTCTTCATCATAGCTCCGCAGGACTCTTTTCCCCTTGCAAAATCATCAGGTCTGGAGGAGAGACCCTTTGGGAAGGGTATCTGCTAAGGGAGTGGCCCTGCCCCTGCCTATACTCTCAGGAGAATGAGATAATGTGTTGGCTCAGTCAGTCAGTCAGTCAACAAACATATCTGTAAGCATCCATGATTGCCAGGTTCTGTGTGGCAGCCACAGGGATGAATAAGACTTATTTCTTACTTTGATGGGGCTCACAGTCTAGCTGAGGACAGGAATATGGAAATACTAAGTCTCCTATGAGACAGACTGAGACATGCTATACGAGAAGTACAATCCAGCTAAGAGCCAGAGACAGAAGGGATTTTTTTTGGCAGGGGCAAGATGGGAAGGCTTCCTGGAAGAGGTATCATATAAGACCATCCCAGACTGAGGGAACAGTATGGAGAAAGACATGGGAACTTCCAAGAACTTGCCTTTTACAGCAAACAATGAATGGGATGGTATGACTCTGGTATATGGTGCCTGGAGAAATATATGGGCAGTGGAAACTAGAAAGCAAGAGAGTGTGAGGAATAGCTGGTGAAAGCCATTCTAAGGACATAGGACTTGATCTCACATCCAGTAGGGAGCCATCAAAGGATTCTGAGGAAGAGGCAGATGTGATTCAACCTGTGATTTAGGAAGAGGCGTTGTCTTGTTCCTGCTGTCAGTCTAGAACAGTCCTGCTTCCTGGACAGCGGTGGGTCATTGGAGAGGAGAGAGTATCTTCTTCCGCTGGGAAGCTGAGGACTATGGGGAGGGTGGGGTTGGGAGGCGAGAGGGGCTGAAGGGAAGCGAGAACTAGTCGGGATCGCCTGGGTGAATGTGAGAACGGGGGCGTACCGGCAATCCAGACCCAAAGATGGGAAGGTAGGAAGACGGAGCCAACCTGATGATGTGTTCTTCCAAGTAAATTGAGGCGAAAGTAATCTCAATTCCCCAAATCCCACCGATGATGATGGAGGTGTTTCACCATTGGAGAGTTTTTGAGGAAGAAATTCAGATGGAACAACTTAAGGAGGCTTTTTTTCCTCTTTCATTTATGAGGACACCTGCCTGCTGTCAATTTCTGGCCTGCAGTGTTCCCACAGCCGGGCTGAGTGTTTTTCAGGGACTCGAGCCATTTGGACCCATTCGTTATTCCAATTACAATTTTCTCTGCTGTTGGGCATTGCCAGGACATTGCAAACATGTTGATTCTTATGTGTATTTTTTGGTAAGATCCACCATGGCTTATTAAAAATGGAAGATTACCACACTCTGGGGCTTCCCATCCAAGGGGATCTAAAACCTTGCCCCACATGCTCTCACGGTGCTTTTCATTGAGGATCTTGGAGGCCGGGCTCTGAAGGACCATAGGCCCTCCCTCGCTCTCCTGACATCTCACCAGCAGTCAGATTTGACTACAGTGAGTGACATGTTGTGTTTTCCTTCTCTATCCTCAAAGCCCAGGGATGCATAGCTCTGTAGTGGTGTCATGCCTGAAATTTATATCGTAAACAGAGCTCCGTGAATCTAAACCATTAAGTTTTTGTTAAAGAAATGAAGACAGAGTGTATCCGTTCACTGATGTTTTTTAAATATGGTTTCAGCTTAGCATCATCTGTGTGAGCCCCAGAAATACACGGACGTTTCCCGAGCTTGTATAAAAATTTCTCTTAAAATAGCCTCTGATTAAAATCCTTGACCTAAACTGCCCTCTTTCCACCATTCCCAACTGAGAAGTCACATTTGCAGTTCTGGGCTAGTGTCTAAGTATCCATCCATTTTAATTCTTTTGGACAACTTGACTTTCAAAGCGCCGAAGGAGTGCCACGTGGGGGTGGATGCTTTGGTCTGGGGTACGTTCACACAGCTCTCTGCAAAGTAAAATACTGGAGTATTTTTTTTAGGAACTGGGATTTGCCCCAGAGGACATTATGTTTGGTTTCTATAGGTTTTTTTTTTTAATCACGGTAAAACGTATATAACATAAAACCTGCCATTTCAACCACTAAGTATACAATTTGGGGACATCAATTATGTTTCAGAATGTTACCCAACCATTACCACTCTTTCCAAAAGTTACCTGTTCTGCACATTTCATATAATGGAGTCATATGCCATGTGGTATTTTGTGACTGGTTTCTTTCGCTGAACATCACGTTTGTTTATTTGTTTGTTTTTAAAGATTTTATTGATTTATTTGAGAGAGAGAGAGAGAGAGAGAGAGAAATCAGAAGCAGGGAGGAAGGGTAGAGGGAGAAACAGATTCCCCACTGAGCAGAGAGCCCAATGCAGGGCTCAATCCCAGGACCCCGGGATCACGATCCAAGCTGAAGGCAGACGCTTAACTGACTGAGCCACCCGGGTGCCCCCGAGCCTCATGTTCTCAAGTTTTACACATGCTGTGGCATGTGTCAGTCCTGTGTTCCTTTCTGTGGCTGAATGATACTCCATTGTACAGATGTACCACATTCTGTTTATCCGTTCTTACATTGATGAACACTTGGGTTGCTTCCACCGTTTGGCCATGGTGAGTAATTGGCTGTGGACATGGGTACACAAGTCTCTGAGAGTCTAGTTGAGGTTGTCAGTGTATCGAGGATCACAAGAATTCAGCATTTCCAAAGGCTGTCTTGAGTCGGCACTCTGGAAGCACCTTCTAACGAGGTGTGGTTGTACAGACTAGTGACGTAACGTGACGTGGTCTCTGGGACACAGTCAGGGTGACAGTGCTTTGTTTCACTCATTCAAGTTTCTCCAAAGGCTGATCAGGACTCCGTGAACCCATATGAGCTCCTGCTCTGTCCTCAACTCCAGACGCTCTGTTCTCTCACCCAGCAGCCCGACTGAGCTTCTCTATGGAGTCTCCTGTAACGATCTAGTTGACACTTTCAGTAGCAGCTTCTTGGTTCCTTGCATTGCTCTACCTCTCCATAAACGTCGGACCACGCGAGCCCTCCCCTCTTGACAATGTTCTCTTCCCTCGCCTTCTCTAAGCCTGTTCTCGAATCTTCTCCCCTGGGGCTTGGAGCACAGTGTCTCCATCCCACGGGGTGAAGTCATTTCTCCCGTGGGAAGTGAAGGCTGTGGTGAGGTGTGATTCCCGTGGAGCCGTCAGGCAGCCCTGAGTGAGAAGGATCTGCCAACATGAGAGGAGTCAGGACACTCCTGCGGAAGGTGGCGATAATTCTGGGGCCGGTGGAGGAGGGCCGGCACCCACACCACCCACTCCCGCTGTCAGGGTTTCTAGGACACAGTTGTTCTGTTTCTGGGAATATGGCTTGACTCATGATGTATCTAAATAAGTATAGTAGTGGCCCACGTTATAATAAGATTCTATAGTAAAATGGTTTAATTTCTAAAGGGATTAGGTGATATTTTTGCTTGTTCCTTTCTTAATGGCTAAATGCAATAATGAAGCATTAGTCGTAGTCAGATCCCCGGAAACCATTTTGTATTCATTTTCTTTTTCTTTTTTCTTTTAAGATTTATTTATGTTAAAAAAAAAAGATTTATTTATGTCAGAGGGGGAGAGAGAGAGAGAGAGCACAAGGAGGGGAGGGGGGAGGGGCAGAGGGAGAGGGAGAAGCAGACTCCCCGCTGAGCACGGAGCCCCAGGCGGGGCTTAACCCCACGACCCCAAGCTTGTGACCAGAGCTGAAGTCAGACATTTAACCTATGGAGCCACCCAGGCACCCCACCATTTTGTATCCGTAAACTGAGCGAGCAATTGGAACACCACGTAAGGGCAGTTACTGTGGTGGTCTCCCCTCTCAGCAAGGCAGTTGTCATAGAAAAGCCTACCTTAAGTCATTCACGAGGAACACGTGAGTCACGGTTTCCAGTGTTGAGTAGCGTACAAAGCGTAGATGACCCAAGGATGCTTCCAGTGCTTTTAAGACCTTCCTCCCCAAGGACCCTGGACATCGGTGAGGAGTGAGAGTGAGCCCCTGTTTCTCAGAATCTGGGCCAGAACCCGATGGTCCTCGTAAATGTGAGACATCATGCGGTGTATATACCATGAGTTCGCCAAGAGTGCATTTGTCCTCCATCACACAGCCTTGCATGTTTTAGTATAAGATGGGGGCGGGGGGGGGCTCTCCCCTCTTTGTCTTTAGGAAAAAGCATACCATGGCTTTAGGCAGCCCCAGCCTGCTGTGGTGTACCCTGCTGACACACACGGCCCGGCCTGGGCGACAGACACCTGTAGGGGGAGAGGCCTTGTCTATACTCCAGGGGAAACCCACCGTGATTGCTCTACAGCCCAGAGGGTGTTTTATAGGCTGGAACCAGCTGTAGGCAGTGAAGTGGACATCTCATTGCCTGGCCCTCTTCCGGAAGGGGCTGGTGGATTCTTCCCCGAATCTACAGTCTGCAAAATTGGCAGCTCCCCTTGTTTGTCAAGAAGGCACATTGTTGGGGCACCTGGATGGCTCAGTCATTAAGCGTCTGCCTTCGGCTCAGGTCATGATCTCCGGGTCCTGGGCTGGAGCCCCAGTTCGGGCTCCCTGCTCAGTGGGAAGCCTGCTTCTCCCTCTCCCCCTCCCTGTTTGTGTTCCCTTTCTCACTGTGTCTCTCTGTCAAATAAATAAACAAAATCTTAAACAAAATAAATAAAATAAAACAAAATCAAATAAATAAACAAAAAAAGAAAGAAAGAAAAAGAAGGTACATTGTGCAATGGGTCCATTTGGAGAGGAATCCCATTAGACCAATTAAAACTCAGAGCGCCCCCCCCACCCCACCCCGGCAGCCAGCCTCCCCTCATCTGATTGATGAAGAAGAAAATCTAGACTCCCAGAGACCCCAGGGTCATTAGCAAAGTCACCCTCTTCTGCTTTCAAGTCCAAGGAGTCATTTCACACCTGAAAGTTCACAGAGGAGCAGGGTGACGGGGCAGGCTGACGGTGGTGTGGACACGGCTGGCCCGGAAACTGCCATCTGTATGGGACTCCGAAGTGAATGGCAGCGCCTGAGGGCGGCAGAGTGAGCCGTGGAGATCAAGGCACATGATTCTTCCAGAGGCTTCCCCGCTTTTGGCCCCTGGGGCCTACCAAGCCACGTACTGAAGGTTTCACACATCCTCGTCCTGGGAGCCAACTGTGTGCCCAGCAAGCGGGAAACACAGGGCGAGCGGTGTTGCTCTGTTGCTGTATTAGGGGCCGACTGAAGCCAGCCGCCGGCGCAGGCTTAGCAGGTAGAAACCCCCATGCTTGGCTCTGCAGCAGCCTTCTCTCCCCTGGTACTGTGATACCAGCTCTCCTTGCAGGCTCGCCCTCGAGGTCTGCCTGCCGCTGTGGGCGAGGCCCCCATGGCCATGCCCCGCTCTCCTTGATGCCCCTGCCGTCAGAGGACAAGCACGTGCATCCTGTTACGCGCCCAAGACCCCAGTGGCTTCGGAGGGCCCGCGGGCTCTTCTCGCTGGCTGCCTGCGCCTGCCGGCTTGATGCGCACCGGGTCCAGTAACTTCTCCCCAAAGCTCTGCTGACGCATGCCTCGGTGCAAGTTTTTCTGCCAAGGTTTAAAGAAAAGCCAGACAGTCCAGGGCAGATTTACTGATCGCCAGTGTCTTTTATCTGAGCCTAGTGCAGCGCAAGAAGAAAGAGGGTTCAAGAATTCGGTAGCTGAGGAACACCCCAAGGGAAGCAACTCATTGCCCCTACTTGCTTCGGGAGGTTTTGCTGGGGACAGTCCCTGCGCTACTGTGAGCGAAGGGAAGATTGCAGCCTGCCACAGACCGCGTCCCTCCCCGAGAGCCTGGGAATCTGAGAGAACTCACACTAGAAGGACATGTAGTCCCTGATGGGGGCAGATGGGATGACCGGCAGCCAGAATAGAGGGAAATGACTTGCCCAGGGTGAATTAGTCAGACAGTGGCTGAGCCAGGCCTGGAGTCCAGGGCTCCAGACTCTCCGGATGGGACAGCCTGCCCTGGGAACTCCACTAAGGTTGGAGGGTTCCCCACAGAGTGCTTTGCCCAGCTCAGAAAAACTTTTCTTTTTTTTAAATTTTTACGAAGATTTTATTTATTTGAGAGAGAGTGAGAGCTAGAGAGAGAGAGAACACACACAGAGGGAGAGGGAAAGGGAAAAGCAAGACTCCCCACTGAGCAGGGAGCCAGACACAGGGCATAATCTCAGGACCCTGGGATCATGACCTGAGCTGAAGGCAGATGCTTCACCGACAGAGCCTCCCAGGCATCCCTCAAAAAAAACTTTTCAACACAAAGTGTGGACCTTGACGACTGATGATTATTTTAAAGGGATTATCTAGGAACACCTGGCTGACTTAGTCTGTGGAGTGTGCAACTCCTGATCTTGATGCTGTGAGTTCGAGCCCCACATCAGGTATAGAGTTTACTTAAAAATGCATATATTTTTAAAAAATAGCCTTTTTTGCCTCTGCATCTCTGTGTGAGCAAGACGGGTCACCAGCAGCTCTGCTGGACTCCGCCCTAGGGAAATTCGGCCAGGGTTCTTGTTCTTTTTTTTTTTTTTAAACAGTTTTTTTTTAAAAGGTTTATTTATTTATTTCTTTGACGCAGAGAAAGAGAGATCACAAGTAGGCAGAGAGGCAGATAGAGAGAGAGTGGAAAGCAGGCTCCCTGCTGAGCAGAGAGCCCAATGCGGTACTCGATCTCAGGACCCTGGGATCATGACCTGAACCGAAGGCAGAGGCTTAACCTGCTGAGCCACCCAGCGCCCCAGGGTTCTTGTTCTTGCCATGTCTCCTTGAACCGGTACCATCTGATCCAGAAGTATGGCCTCCCTATGCGCCATCACTGTGTCCATCAGTACGTCCATCAGTGTGTCCATCGGTACGCTAAGGAAATGGGCTTCATGAAGTGGATTATGTGACCCTCCTTGATATCTGTCCTTCCAAGATACCTGCCTTAACTGCAGCTATCCATGGTGCCTACCTTAATGCCAACTCATTGTACGTAAGATAAAAGTATTTCAGTGATGAGTGTTCCAATGTGAATAAATAAATAAATATAAAGAGAGCATCTGATGTGCAGCACAAGGAAGGCAAAATGAGAGTCAGGGCTGAGCGTGTAATGAGTATAGATAGTTGGGTCTACCCCCTGGGTATAGGCAAACTGATAACAAATAGAAACCGATTTTTGGATTTTGTGTGAAAATCTCCTTGCTGGCCCCAAAAGCTCTCACTGACAATCAGCTGTAAGGTAGAAACAATTTATGTGCCTTTTACAGTATGTACATAATACAGCAAAGATATGTTCTGGAATATCACTGATAAACATAAAAATATGAATGACTTAAAAGAGAATGGTTTAAGATGATTCCCATAATAGATCTTGTTTGTAGCAAAATGAGAAAGTTTTGATTTGGTGTAGATTTAGCTCCTTTGTAGGTTTTTTTTTTTTTAAATTCATATTTGCTACTGGCTGATCCCCAGATACTGTTCCCACAGGCTTGTTTTTTTCCAAGACAAGATGTCTGACAAGTCTCTCCCACCTAGGGCTGTCCTCCAAACTGTTAACAACGATCTTTCTAAAAAACACCAATCAGTAGATTTCGTACTTAAAAACCTTCAATGGATCCCTGTTGCCCACAGAGTAAAGTCTTGGCATTCCCAATCTACCATCATTTAGCCCTTACTTGTCCTTCCTGCCTTACCTCTTATCACCCACCATGCAATACACACACACACACACACACACACACACACACACACACACACACACCCCAACAGCATACGCCCAATGTTTCCCCCATCATAGAGGCTACTTTCTTTTACTGACCAGGCCCTGCCTCCACTCTCTGATATTAATGGTTTTGCCCAACACAACCCTCAGCTCATTGGGTTCCGCCATGGTCCCACCCAATCTTCGTGGTGTTGACTGTATCCCAGTTGTTCTGAGAAGTCTTCCCAGATCCTTCTAGTTGGAATTTTTCTCTCCCCACGGTGTTTTGCTTGTGCCTTTGTCTGAGCCCTTACTACCTTCTGCCAAGTATCTAGTTGGTTTGTCTATCGGTCCATTTTCCTTGTCAGACTGTGGGGTTCTGAAGGCAGGCCCTGAGTCTTTCTCCAGCCTTCCGGCTCCACACTTGGGACACTGTAGGCTACCATTAAGTTTGTTGAATTAAATTGGGTCATATTTTCCTTATCCAGGAATATATCCACATTTATTTTTGACCCAAACCCTATTTCCTCTGTCTGCCATAATGCTTCATTGTCATGCTAGGCTGTCCCCTTCGTCTCGAATCTCCATGATGGTGGCCCACTGCTGATTTCTTCAGGGAAATTGAAGGGACATAATTTTCCTTCTCAGTCCCCAAACCCAGAGCTCTTTTCGGGATTGCACAAAGCTGAATAAGGGTACTCAGTCAAGTACGTGATCACTTTTATGTGGAAACACTGACTTTTCTCATGCTCTTGAGTTCTCTTTGGCAATATATATTTTACTAATTGAGGCGACTTTTTTTTTTCAAGAAAAGTATCCATTACTACTTAATCATTACAGTTTATTTGATATGCAAAATTGTTCAAAAGACAGTATAGCTTCATGTGAGGTTCCGAGTCTGACCCGCATTCAAACAGCCCCTCTTTCACTTACCAGCTGTGTAAATATGGGCCAAAAAAGGAACCTGAGCTGGAGCTTCCTCGTCGGTAAAATGGGAATTATAATGCCTACCTCGCAACATTGCTGAGAAGGTTAAATTAAATGAGATAATGTATATAAATAGCTTAGCACAGTGCCCGGCCCACGATGAGGACTCAGTAACTGATCGCCATTTTTCTTTTTCTGGTCATTATTTATTTATTTTTATATATATATTTTTTCTGGTCGTCATTTTTATAACTCCAAAACATAGGGTCCAAGAGACAGAAATAGAAAACAAGGTCTTTGGTGGCAAAGAAGATTCGAAACTTCTGGGCTTAGCTTCTGCTAGGTTTACCGTAACTGCTCTAGGATGTGAAGCTGTCCAGTGTTCAGGGATTATTTGAGGAGCAAGATAAATAGCACAAGGGCTGAGTGGTCACGTGAATAGATGTTGTTTCATCTTGACGTTGGACAAGGGGCATATCCGGAAAAGGAATCCGAAAGCAAGGCTAAGAGTTCGCTCATTCAGGTCAACCCTAAAAATACTCTGCATTGAAGTTGAGAAGTCGCCTCGAGACTCAAGGCTGGGCTTTCAACAGCTAGAGCCATATGTGTTCTCAACTTGGGTGAAACCCGATCGTGACCTGAGCCTGTGCTGACCTTGGCCTTCACTTGTGCGCTGCGCGCAGTTCACCTTTCTGAGAGAGAGGTCTGACTTCCAAATAGAGCACAGCTCTTTGTTCTCCTCTTCTTTTTCTTTTCTTCTTGTGTATTTATTTTGTGGGGAGAGGAAACCCAGATTAGAGTCAGCCGAGTCGCTTTTCCCTGAGTAAGAGCGTTCTCTGGAAAATCTGATTTGAATTCTTCTTGGCACTCCGGGAGAACAACTTTCTCAGCTGTAGAGAAGCAAAATGTAGTCAGATTCGTATATATTAAAAGGTAGGACACGGTTTCTTTGTACAGCAATGAAAACTAGAGTTAATCACAAAATAGAAACCTAATTTGTACTAAATATGACAAAAGAGGGAAAACCTTAATACCCATCAGCTACAGGGGTGCCTGGGTGGCTCAGTGGGTTAAAGCCTCTCCCTTCAGCTCAGGTCATGATCCCAGGGTCCAGGGAGCCTGCTTCCTCCTCTCTCTCTCTCTCTGCCTGCCTCTCTGCCTACTTGCAATCTCTGTCAAATAAATAAATAAAATCTTTAAAAAAAATACCCATCAGCTATGAACTGTCATGCATTAAGAAATATAGTTAGTAAACTAAGAGAAAAAGTTGATCTGTATAGGTATCAAACACGTGCAATTAAAGAAACCTTGATATATTATCTTAGGCTGACCGTAAAATCTTGTTCCAGTTGAGGCCGGAAATTTCTTTCCCTCATCATTGCTGGGGGCCGCCAAAACTACGGTAGCCCTTTTTGGACCTTGCAGCCTGCTCTAACCGTTGCCAGCCTCCCAACAGCCCTGGTCCCAGGCCCTGCTCTGTGTGCGTCCTGGCCCAGCTGAGTCCTCACACTTTCTTCCTGTGACTTACTGCGTGTTTCATCCCTTGTAAGAGGAGCCCTTCCTTCCCCTTCCTTCCTTCCCTCTGCAGCATCCCAGTCATTCCTCTGGGCCTGTTGCTCTGTATCTCAGTGTCCCCAAGGGATCCTTCCGGCTCCGCTGGCCACAGGACAGTTGGCTGGTGAGGGCACTCACATCACACCCCCTTCCCAAGCTATTGAAATAGAAACACTGGCAACTGAGTCTAGAAAAGCCAAGGGAGTCGATCTGAGTTCTAAATCTGGACAAACAAAGCTGAAGGAAGCTGACCTCTGGGCCAGGACTGGCCATCTTGGATTTCCTGAGAAACCACCATCTACTCAGATGTGCCTTCTGAGAGACATTTGCCTTAGGCCAGCACCAACATCTGAATTTCTTTTCAGAATCTTGAACATATTTCATAAATGGAAGGTGGTCAAAGAAGGAAAGCCCTTACCCGTTGGCCTCTCCTTGGTCTTTGCTTGATATCAGTTTAAATCCTATGCATTAGGTCAGTTTTGCTGTGTGTGTGTGTGTACATGTGTGTGTTGAAGAGGGGGGGACGAAAAGACAACATAAATCAAAAAAGAAATATTTGGGAAAAATGAAACCACTTTCAATGGCAAACTACCCTATCTTCGATTCTACTTCAAGCGAGGTTTCAAGGAGAAAATCTGGGGGCACAGGGCCCAGGAGAGGCACACTGGGAGTCTACACCATCCCCCCGCCACCGCCACATCCCCACTGACACACAGACACACAAAGGCACACACAGAGTGCATCCACCCAACACCTTACATTTCCATACCAGTGAGATTTGGTGAAAGTGACCTTCAGGCACAGCCTTGCCTGGGGGGAGACTGCGGAGAACTCCTGACCTGCACCGTGGGGTGTGGGTGGGCGGAGCCGAAGGACAGAGGGGAGCAGCCAGCCTCTTGCCATTGGTGCCTCCTCTGGAAGGAGCCCCTCTAGCCATCTCCTTCCTCTAACGGACACCCCACGCACCCAGCCCTAGCTCCTTCTCAGCCAGAGCCCTTCCTTTCCGTGAAAGCTGGGGCACCCCAGCGGTCCAGACCACTTAAGCTATGACTAGCGGACCCCCGAGGCTGTGGGACATCCCAAATTTCAATTGCTTCTTTTCTTTTCGGCAGAACTGGCTTATGATCTGGATGTGGACGAGGCGCCTGGAAGCAAGCAGCACGTGAATCAGAAGGACAACGAGATAGCAGCCTCTCACAACCTGGGGAACGGCCACTCCCCGCTGAAGGTTCTCACCAGCTTGGCCATCTACGTGGTGGGCTTCTTTCTGCTGGTGCACTGACTTCCTAGTGCACGGCGCCCGTTCTGCCCAGCGGCACCCGTGTTGCCCGGCGGCACCCGTGTTGCCCGGCGGCACCCCGTGGCCTTCCTCTGTAAAGGGAGCCACCTTCTTATTTTTTTTCTATTTTTTTTTATCTTGTATACCTCCAGCCATCAAGTAGAAGACCAGCTGTGTGTTGTGTTTTCGAAAATCAGTGGTGTCTTTGAGGGAGGTAAATTTTAGTGGTAGCATAGATCGTCTTTTTGCAAAGAAAAAAACTCAAGTTGTGCCAAATTATTTTCCTATGTTTGGTTGCTAGACCATGGTTACCATGTCTCCCTTTCTCTTTCTCTCTTTCCCTTTGCATGGATTTCTTTGGAAAAAAAAAATAAATGTTCAAATAAAAACGCATTGGGTCTTTTTTTGTAAGCCCTCGTGTATGGTGACCATGCAGTGCTTTCCCCTCCTCTTGCCTAGCTTTCTGTTCAGTATGGAAAAATCCCATCGGGCGTCGATAAGGTCCTTCAATCCTACTTCCCGGCCTGCCTGTCAGTGGTGGATCAATCCTCACTGGAGCCCCAGACAAACCCCCCCCACAACACACTCCCAATGCCTAATCTTCATGTGGAAATCTTGAGTTAGAGTGTTCTTGCCAATGAACAAAAGGTATCTCGAAAAGTTCCGTTGCCTCCTCTTTATTGGGCTGAAAATACTTGCCCCAAAGAGAAACCCTCCATGTGGCTTGTCGTCTGTCACCCTTCTCCAGGGACAAGGCCATGGCAGGACCAACAGTCGCTCTGGGTCAGATTGCAAAAGTGGGCATCGGGAAAGCCATGATTTAGAGGAAGCAACCGCATCCACTCTTAGCTACAGGTGGGTTTCTTCGACACGTGTATCCTCAACAACGAGGTTTTGTGTACTGTTGCCCATTTGGTACTGTACCAGATGCTGGAAGCAGGAGAAAACAAAGATTTGATCCCCGTTCTCCTGGAGCGGACAGTCTGGCACCAACACGCCATACCAGCTCTTTGCCGATTGGAGGCTGGTTATTCCCATTGAAATCAGGGTTTATACACCCAACGTTACAAACCATAGTGGCGCTGATGTTGATCTCTGGACATGCTGCTGCCAAAGAACCTGAGGAATAACCAACTTGCTACTGTTACAATGGCTAGCATATGGCTCATTTGCCAGGTCAGGTCAACAGAAACGTTGTTTTTTGGTTTTTGTTGTTGTTGTTTTCCAACAGAAATGTTATTGATTCTTCCCAATGAGCAGGAACTCAACTCCTACCTGAGGACAAGGATGGGAGAAGCTGAATGAGTATGAGAAAGAGAGGGTGAGCCACAGTGAAGGAGTGTGAACAAAGGTCAAGGAAGGGACCGGAGAGTCTCCTTTGATTCTAGAAGGTGGTCCCAGCCAGGATCTCCAATTTCCGTCCGATGGCCAGAGGTCACCATGCCAGATGCGGGAGGTGTCATTACTCACAACTTATCGATCCCCCCTCCTGCTGTCACCAAGACACTTCTGGCACGGTCCCATGCAGACCACAGGGCTTCGATATTTATTTTCGTCCTCTGCAGAAATTCTCACAAACACAAATTGGAAACGTTTGGTTTAGTGTTTCCTTCCATCGCTTTCATTGACAACTACAATCAGTTGTATTTGTTAATGTGATTTCAGTGACTTGTAGTGATTGGTAAGACTGGAAAAGGAATTATCTTTGTTTTTCAAACCGTCATCACTTCTATGTTTCAATGGGATTTGTGCGAATCTTGGTTTTTGGAATCAGGAGACCTAAATATGGGCCAGGTTTGCTCCTGGGCCCCAGAGTCTGGTATTACAACAGTATGGGGGCCCGAAGAAAGAGCTAGAGCTGATTTCTCCCCTAATAATCGTCCCTGTCATTCTGCAGGAAGGTTTTTATTTAATATGGCAAAAATAATTAATGTTTCTGAGACCAGGTTTTAGGCCTGCAGGGAGGAGAGGACTGTTATAATGTCCATTCTTCCTCTCTGGAGGCAAGAGGGATTATCAGCTTTCATTTTTTTATATGTTTGTTTTTGAGATTTGATTTTGTTTTATTATTTTCTTTTTCAAGAGGGAAGGGCAGGGGCAGAAGTGGAGGGAGAGAAAGACTCCTGAGCAGGCTCCCCCTGGTAAATCAGAAAGTCAGGACCAGATGCGAAGCTCTTTATTGTTCCAATTCTGTAGCATCATTGTCTTACCCAGCACTGGTAACACATATGTGCTGTTCCCATAGGCTTCTCAGGACCTCTCTGGCCTGCGGTCATATTTGACATACTTCAGTGCCCAGAACATGGCCCGAGCCAGCCAGTGTTGGTACAGCTAAATGGTTGGGGTGAAAATGGATAACCATACCCCATTACAAACCATGGACCACTCCACTATCTTTTACCAACACTTCATTTTACCCAATACCCGGTCTTGTTTCACTTTCCATGCATGCCGTTCCCTGCCCTTCCATATTTTTTCTTCCTCTAGTTCAGAATCCAGTTTCACAGCCAGTTAGTGGCTTTTCATTTTTGAACTGTATATTCTACCCCCTGATTTAAACTTCCTACACGTGAATTTGGGGAAGATGACTATTTTGTCCCTAGAATAGCCCTGGCAGCTGGAAAGTTGTCCCATCGTGTTGGAAGTTTCCAGGCTTCCTTCTCATCTGAATGCACGTGTGAACCTCCAGCAGCTCAACTATGGCACTTGAACAAGGTTAAATCAGGGCATAACCCTTGGAATCCCTAGCCTGGAGAACACCTGCTGGCTCGTCCCGCCATCTTGGTTTGATGACTGCCTGAGGCAGGGCTCTCACGGGCTCACCGAGCAGGCCATCGTTGCTGTCCAGCAACATTGTCCAGCCCATTGTCCAGCCCCTGTTGCTGGACACCTCCAATTTTTAGCAGATTTATTTTTTTCAAAAGGAATACATATAGACAATAAGAATTCTAATAATAAAGCATTATATAACGTTTTTAAAAACCACATATATTCCATAATTCCAACCCCCATAGATATGTATTATTAAAGATTTCATCTATATCCTTCTAGGCTTTCTTTCTCTGTGTACGTATATTCACACCCATGAGCTTATACCAAATATACAATTTTGTAACGTGAATTTGGCCTCATTAGGTTAAGCCTAAATCTGCCTTCCTTGAATTTTCACCCACAATTCCTGGCTTCCCCAGGAAGGCCAGCAGGAGAGGAAGCTGATCTTCAACGCTAGTTTTCAATCACTGACTCTTGCCCCTTTCTGGATTTGTTTTCTTGGTGTCGTTCCAAACAGCTCCTTCGGCCCGGTCAGGCCTGCTCCGCACTCCGGCGGGTGTGGTCCTCCTGTGCTGTCCTGCTGGTCGCTGAGCCCACAGGGCCGCTGGAGCCCGAGCACAGTGGAGCCTGGGGGTTTATGTTTCCACAGAAGCCCAAGTCCTCCCCCAGAGCAGTCCTAGAACTCGGACACTTGCTTGGAAGCCGCGGTACACACTGTCTGGAGGGTGAACTGGGGGCCACCTGGACCCCCCCAGAGGTTTGTGCAAGAATGGTGGCCAAGCCGAGTCTCTTCTATCCCCTACTTGTGTCACTGATTTTTTAACTTTTGATTTTACTTGTCTGTGTATTGGGGCAGACACTATACACCGTGTGTGTGTGTGTGTGTGTGTGTGTGTGTGAGAAAGAGAGCGAGAGAGAGAGAGTGTGTGTGTATGTGTGTGTGAGAGAGAGAGACTGAGAGAGAGAGAGAGTATGTGTGTGCAGTGTGAGTGTGTGTGCGTACTAGGGTGGAGACACCTTTTTCTTGCCAAGGCCACATGTTTGAAAGTCCTCTTTTGAAGTTGCTCTCGAGCCAGTTTATGTACCATATACAAAAATTAGCCTCGTTTCTTTATAGTCACACCTTGTTTGGAACCAAAAATAATGTTCTTCAGCTTCGTCACCCACCTCATTCACGAGATTTGCTGCCAAGTGGCTTTTAGCTGTTTCCAAAAATCAAATCTGCCTCCAGGAAACAAAGGCCTTCCTGAGAAGATTCCAAAGAATGTGCTATGGGCTATGGAGGGTTTTTTCCCAAAGAAAAGTTCTAGAGAATTTGAAGACAATGTCTCACTGGTCTGGATACAGGTCTGCTAAGGAACCAACAAAATATGCTCATTACTTGTCATTCACTTTTCTATATTTAGAAATGAATATATTGACTTTGATTCACGGTAAAAATAGAATACAAGGGGCCCTTGGGTGGCTCAGTCATTAAGCGGCTGGCTTTGGCTCAGGTCGTGATCCCAGGGTCCTGGGATCGAGCCCCGCATTGGGCTCCCTGCTCAGTGGGAAACCTGCTTCTCCCTTCCCCACTCCGCCTGTGTTCCCTCTCACTGTGTCTCTCTCTGTCAAATAAATAAAATCTTTTTAAAAAATTTTGAATACAAGGCTGGCATGCCATTGGTGTTTAGTTGATGTTGATGAATGCAGTATTCATTATATAAGCATTTATTTAGCAAAGCTTTGTGCCAGACCCCGTGTCATGTGGGTTTCATTCACATCTATTGAAGGAGACAGGCAAGAAATCATGGTACAGGGGGCGCCCGGCTGGCTCTGTTGGTGGAGTGTGAGACTCTTGATCTGGGGGTTGTGAGTTTGAGCTCCACTCTAGGTGTAGAGATGACCTAAAAATAAAATCTTAGGGGCACTGGGTTGGCTCAGTTAGTTAAGTGACTGTTTTCGGCTCAGGTCATGATCTCAGAGTCCTGGGATCAAATCCTGCATTGGGCTCCCTGCTCAGCAGGGAGTCTGCTTCTCCCTCTCTCTCTGCCTGCTGCTCCCCCTGCTTGTACTCTGTGTGTCAAATAAATAAATAAAATCTTAAAAAATAAAATAAAATACAATCTTTTATGTCCAGTGTTTGCATAAAGCATAGAAGATAACTTGAAGAAAGTGTCAAAGTTGTCAAGATTACCAAAGGGGCAGAGTGTCTCAGGCAGAGCAGCAGGACCTGGGTCCATAGTGGACCACACCCAAGGCCCTTCCTTGGTGAGCCATGCAATACACCAGGGTGCCTGTCCTCAGAGAGGGGAGAGGGAGACTGTGCAGGGTGCATGGGGTTTTACCTAGTACCTTGAAGCAATGACAATATGTACACCCAGCAGTGTGGCTATTTCTTAAAGTCATATATAGTATGAGTAAAAAAAAAGGCAAGAAACAGAATGGACTATATAGCATCTCACCATAGAAACGAATTAAGATATAGTCACAGAGGACAGCACACATTTCCCAAAAATACACGCACGCCGAGGGATCCACATGGGCCACATTAAACTGGTTGCCTTGACGCAAGTGGGTTTTGGGCATAAAAAGGAATAGCGACCAAAGTTGAAGGAAGAGACAACGTGTTTAAGAGCTCTTTGGGGCAAATGATAATTAGATGGCTTTCTTTTGGGGTGAAAACCCCCAATTCCCAGTACCATTAGACAATGAAATTGTTACACTTCTTCTGCTTCGTTGGAGTCCTAAACTCACCATGATACGCCAACACCTTCATTTTACAGATAGAAACTGAGGCCCAGAGAGGCTGAGAGATCCAACTAAAGTCACAAAGCAAGGTGGGTGCCAAGTCAGGACGGACTCAGAGCCTTGGCCGTCACATTATATACAACGGCGTCCCCTTGAGAGCGGAATTCAGAAACGGTGACACTGGGGAGCCAGAGTCAAGACCGTCTTCGGAAATCTGCGTGCATACGAACAGACTTAGTTGTACTGATCTACATTTTGATTCTCGTGGCAGTTAAAAAAAAAAAAATCTCTTATCTAACAAAACACATTGCCTTTCCAAATGAATGCGTTCAAGCCAGGACCTGCTTCGAGACGTTGAACGTTGCCCTTACAAATTGGAACCCGGGGTGCAGGAATTCCATCACCCTCCTGAAGGCTCCGTGTCACAACAGAGGCATTGTTCTCCTTCCTCATGCCGTTTGGTTTCGTGCCTTTTCTGTAAGATGTTAGGTATTTATTTTGTTTTGTTGGGGCTTTTGTAATCAGTCTAGACATGGGCCTACACCGACCCATCCAGGAGGCAGATAAAACTCCCACAGTGGGATGAGGTAACCCCCTTCGTGCTGTTTTCTCAGGGGAGGGCAGAGCGGCAGCTCCCCTCAGCCAGTCCCCAAGCCAGAATGTTCAGGAAAACGACCACGGAACGCACTGAATTCGCTAATGAAGCTGGGAGGACGTGTTCGGTCTCTGAACATACTCCCAGTCCCACGGTAATCTTCATTCTGTACCTGAGATGAGTCGGCTGCCCACTTGGTTGTCTACATGGTGTCTCGCTGCAAATGAAAAGTCTCTCTCTGCGGGGGTCAGAGCGACTGCTTACTTGCGAGCTTCCGCCACTGAGGATTTGTAGACTTGACTTTACCCTGAGTAAGCAAAGGTACATATACCAAGACAACAAACCAGGAGGGCAATAGAGCACAGGTTACCTTGATTTAACAGAAGTGGGTTTCCCCTGCCCTCTTTATGCAAATTGTTTTTTAAATTTTTTTCTTGTCGCAGAACGAATAGAGGCCTGACTTATGTTTCACAGTTCACAGGGCTGATTACATTTACTTCATTGTCAATGGATAGTAATGCTGTTTCACCCTTCTGGAAAATCTAAAAACGTTCATCCTTCCCTCAGAGCCTCCCTGACACCATCTCTGTGACAGGAGAAGCTTCTGGAACACAGGCAATTTCGAATAAGAATGTGTCTTCATGGGGTACCTGGGTGGCTCATTCGGTGAAGCATCCAATTCTTGATCTCAGCTCAGGTCTTGATCTCAGGGTCATGAGTTCAAGCCCCACGTTGTCTTTAAAAAAAATTTTTTTTTAATTCTAAAAGAAGAATGCGTCTTCAGCTTGCAGTCAGTGAAACCATTCAGCCCAGGATCTCGCATGGCCCCGAGCTCCACGTCTTACACAAGGCAGTGCCGCCAAAGCTCGTGGAATGAAATGTCAGTGGCCACCAAGCACCAGCCAAATGGGAAATCTGACCATAATCCTCAGGTCTGACCTGAGGACCGACTGCCAATAGAGTGCCCATTAGTAACCTTACTTTGGCTTGTTTCATTTGGACTGGTATCATAGTGTTTCCTGCCATTTTTTACCAACAAGAAAGTTTAGTCTCTCACAATTTCTAGAACTTGATACGGCTACGGTTGCAAAAACGCAACAGGGCAAAAATGTTATCTAGGAACAACAGCAAAAACAGGGTTCTTTGCAAGCAGCCACGGACTGTCTAAACTTCCAAGTGAATGTCCTTTCTAACCCCTTATTTAGAACAATCAGAGTCCCAAACTGTCCAAGAAAAGATTTGGTGCTTTCCCAATATGTTTTGTTCAGTGTATCTGGCTGGATTTGAATTCTGGGAATATTAGTAAACTGTATATGTCTTCATACAGAAAGCCAAGGGCATTTTTTTTTCCAAATCTGTTGGACTATAAAGAGTTTGCCACATTACATTTTCAGCCTGGAAGCTCCTCTTTAAAGGCTGTCCTTCTATTATCATGAATATTTATAACTCAGTTTTGGGGCCCTAACAAATTAGAATCTGTCCAAATTGATCAACCCAAAGTCTCCTTTCCAAGGGTAGGTTTGCCTTCCCTCAGCTCTTGAAGTGCTGATAAACTTTGGTAGTTTCTCTCTTATCAAAATGGTTCTTTCTAATGTCAGTGGTCTCAGTTCCTGTGATTTCAGACAACCATTTAGTCCTGTGACCCCTAACCACAGAAAATCCATGGTTCCCTGGCATGGACCCCTCATGTGAGCTCTAAGAAAACCTTAGAAAAGTGTAGAAGTTTTAGTCAGTATCCTGTCATTGCCCATCATCGGGTCAGCCAACATATCAATAAGAACATTATAAGGGCGCCTGAGTGGCTCCGTCGGTCATGCGTCCCACTCTTGATTTTGACTCAAGTCATGATCCCAGGGTCCTAGGATACAGCCCACATGGTGCTCCAGGCTGGCACCTGCTTAAGGAGTCCCTCTATCTCTCTGTCCGTCCCCCCATTTGCACTTTCTCTCTTTCTAAAATAAATAAATAAATCTTTAAGAAAAAGAACATTATAGTACATTCTCATCACAGGGAAAAAAATGTTCTTAACTGTATGAGATGATGGATGTTAACTAAATTTCTCATGATAATCGTTTCATGGTCTTCACATAAATCAAACCATCATGTTGTGCACCTTAAACTTATGCAGTGTTAGAGGTCAATTGCATCTCCATAAAACTGGGAGAAACCATTATGTATTATGTTCTTAAGTCCTGTACTGCCTAGTCAAGGCTTGTCCTGAGGCTTACATGAAGGGATGGACAGGACAACATTTGGAATGTTTGGATCTATCCATTAGAGGATTCAAAAGAACAAGTATCAGATTTTCAATGTGATGAACGCTAGGTCCGCAGAGTAGGAAGCCTCAGCTGTGTGGGGCCTTTGCACCTGCCCAGGACCCCCTGACCTCACAAAAGACCCTCCTGTCTGGGTGAGGTGTCTCCTCAGCCTCAAATGGGCAGTGGTCCTCGCATCAAAAGAATCTCTCTGAGACATCACAAGAAAAGGCTTATGACTTCCAAACCCCCTCCCTGGTCACCCTCTTCCAAGCATTTCATGCTTAAACCTGGAACGTCACCTTGAAGAAAGAGTTGAGGGTGGATACTAACACTGGCTTCCCTGGAAGCCAAGAATCAATGTTCCTTGGAAGGGAGTGTCACTGAAAATGGTCGGCCGGGGCCAACAGCCCACATGACCACTGCGAAAAAACGGTTGTTAATCTGTCTTATCTCGTCCCTTATTTCTTCTGAAATAGCCCTTTTACAGCCTTGTCAAGGCAGTAGGAATCCAGTCCCCCCGTCTTTTGCATCTAGACACTCATGATTCGTTTTCGGTTGTCTTCCAACACCTCTCTTGCTGGTCGTTCATGTTTCATCCCTTTGTTAGGGCGGGACGTGAGGCCCAGTGGGATCCCACCCATGACAGTCACCCCCAGGAGATATCGAAATCCAGCTGAAGTCACCAATCAACTGTTAGTCACAACCGAGGTTTCTGAGAGGGCCTGTGCTCAGTACAAAGATGAGTATCACTTACAGCCCAGCAGGGACCAGGGAGCGGAACACGGATTGTCTAAAGATCAGGTTATATATAGCCAAACCGTGAGGGGAGCTCAGGCTTCCCAAGAGTTGACCAGAACAGCTGAAGGCTGTGCTTTGAGCCGGCCACAGACCTAAGGAAAAAGGTACTCATGTTCTCCAAGGCCCTGCCAGGCCTATCCACCCAATTAATCCTAACGAGAGCTTGAGTTACAGGGTGACTTTTCCCAGCAGTGAGGCAGGAAGTCCACCCGCTCATGTACCCACATCCGACACCCCCTTCCCAGCAGGAGCCTACGGCTGGCAGGGGGGAAGCTTCCCAGTGATTCCTGCCCGCGTGTGTTTGGGCTTGGCTGTGCAGCCGGCTCCCCCTCCTCATCTCTAAGCCACAGGCCTTGCTCTTGTTGCTTGAGAAAACACCTTTCAGCCTGGTCTGTGCTCTGAAGCTCAGTGAGTCACAGGCCTTCTCACACGATCTGGCCCCAGCCCTTCCAGAAGTCTGGATTCCCAAGCGGGAGGGAGCCAGCAAGCTGATGCGTTTCAGCCTGGAGGTCCTCTGAGGGTCCCGCCTTCCTTTTTGGCCTTGGGCTCTCGAGGGCACGCAGAGCGGCTGGGCCCAACCTCCCCCACTGCTGAGGATGGCCCCAGAAGGGCCATCCGTAATGTTCCCTGGGAGTCCAGAAGCAACCAGGAGCTTCTGAGCAGGCAGCCGGCCAGGACTGGTTTCCACTGCCGTCCACATTCTTCCTCTCTGAGTTCTCCGGAAGCTGCAGAGCTTAGTGTTTCTTATCCAAAAATCTTCTGGCATTTTTTATTTGTAATAATTCCAAACCCACCGAACATTCTTATAACAACTGAGATTGGGGAGAGAGGGTGGAAAAAAAGAATCGGTTAGATGATTAAGGGCACACTTACTCCTAGGTGCTGATTTTCAAAGGGAAATGGATTTGAGCTCTCAGGGGGGTTGATTTCCTGCCTGAGCCCCCACACAGCTTTTCTCTTGTTAATCAGGGTGGCTGCTTTAGATGGTGGAGGTGTAGGATTTGGGGTTGTGGGTGGGGGGAGGGGCGCTGGGATCTGGCAAGGCTGGCCAGAGTCTGGGGGTAGCTGAGCTTAAACCTCTCGCACAAGGGCACTGGCAGAACTTGCTGCTGCTGCTAGCCCAAGGCCCAGAGGGTGGGTTTCCTCACTCTTGGCACAGGTTGTTCTGCGTGCTGCATCCAGAAAGAGATGGAAATCATCCAGGGGCAGAGCAAACAGGCCCTCGAGGTCAACTAGCCCAATCCCCTCAGCCAACAGATGGAGAAAGTAAGGCCCCCGGGTAAAGGAGGGACAATGGGATGGTTCTAGAGCCTAGGGCCTCCTGGCTTTCAGTCCAAGACTCATCTGGTCCTAGCCCATGAGCAGGATCAGAAACAAGACAGCATCTGGCAGGCCAGAATTTGGAACTTACTCCATATCAGAGTCCCTGGTTTCTTATCTCTAACCCCTCCAGTCACCAGGGCTTGTGACAAAAATCAGACCAATAAATACCTTGCAGAACCTTTAAATTGCCTGAAGACTGGAAGACAAGTACTAGAGCAGTCGACAGGGAACCTATTAGAATAGGCCTTTCCTATGAGTCCTGCTTTCAGGACTTGAATTTTCCTTAGAGAAACAGATGGAGATTCATTTCAAGGGCCAAGGAGAAGAAAAAAGCACATTTACTTAAATGGCATATGGTCTCTTTCTTCTTCAGTGACCCAAGGACAGGCTCTTGCCTTTGCCCCTGGGAGCTTAGTAATGCGCCTATCTGGAGACCTGCTTCTCACATGTCTGCTCAGTCCTTCATTACAGGGAGGGAGAATTCAATTGCTGCTTCCAGAAACCATTTTCCAAGAATAACAACATATCTGGCCCAATTTAATGCTTTCACTTCCACTTGCTGGCAAAATAAAGAGGCTGGGCATTCCCTTTTATCCACCCCCATCACTGAAGTTTGGCTAAGACCTTTCTCTGGAAATCTCAGCTCAAGAAGAGGTTCACACACTTGGTTTTTAAAGCCAAGTGAGATGTTGACAATGGCAAGTAGGTATAAGTGAAGAGAAACTAATACCCTCCCTACAGTAGGAGCTAATAAGATTGGAACCATAGGGACGCCTGGGTGGCTCAGTTGGTTAAGCAGCTGCTTTCGGCTCAGGTCATGATCCCAGCGTCCTGAGATAGAGTCCCACATCGGGCTCCTTGCTCGGCAGGGAGCCTGCTTCTCCCTCTGCCTCTGCCTGCCACTCTGCCTGTGCTCTCGCTCGCTCTCGCTCTCTCTCTCTCTGACAAATAAATAAATAAAATCTTAAAAAAAAAAAAAGATTGGAACCATAAGCCCAACAATGCTAAGTGATGGGGCCACAAGGACTTGGCTCAGCCTGGGCCTCAGTGAGCCATTCCAGAGGCCCTGGTGTCTCTTTGAGTATAAGGAACACTGCCTGAGAGATTGTGGGGAGGAACTGAGCTCCCTTAGAGAAGGCTCAAGATACTATAGAACCTAACATGACAAAGTGTTTATATCTTGTATTTAGCACTAAAATTTTGGAAGAAAATCTCTTCCTTAGTCAAAACCTCCATTTTAGTTCTCTCCAAACTAGTTCTTGAACCGTTTTGGAAAGAGACATTGAGGGTCTTCCTTATGTATATTTCCCCATAATAATAATAATAATAATGATGATGATGATGATGATGATGATAAAAGACTGTGGCCTCCATCTTGCTTGTTGGGTCTTTTGCTCTCTTGCTCACTCACTCTGAGGAAGCCAGCTGCCATCTTGTAAGCTGCACTGTGGAAGCAAAATCTAATGTCTCTGGGCAATCACTAGCAAGGCACTGAGACCTGCTAACAGCCATATGAGTAGGAAGAGATGCACGTTCAAAAAATTCTCGGATGAATGCAGCCCCAGCTAAGCCACACCTGGATTCCTGACACACAAACCTTGTGATAACATCTGGTTTTTAAAGCTGTCACATTTGGGGATCATTTGTTACACAGCAATAACTAACTCATGCACATCCATGCATACAAGATTTTGCACAGAGGTTCCGGGGATTCCAGGAGATCCTAAATCTCACTCCGTGGCCCTGCCACATTAACTCCATGTTAAAAATCCCTAGACTGGGGCACCTGGCTGGCACAGTCAGAAGAGTGTGTGACTCTTGATCTCAGGGTTGTGAGTTCGAGAGACTCACTTAATAAATAAAGACTACTTAAATAAATAAAAACTTTTTAAAAAATCCCTTGGGGCATCTGGATGGCTCAGTTGGTTAA
The DNA here is from genome assembly GCF_002288905.1 of Enhydra lutris kenyoni. Taxonomy (NCBI): domain Eukaryota; kingdom Metazoa; phylum Chordata; class Mammalia; order Carnivora; family Mustelidae; genus Enhydra; species Enhydra lutris. The sequence continues at coordinate 1,801,863 of NW_019154173.1, forward strand.
GTGTCTGCCTTTGGCTCAGGTCACGATCCCAGGGTCCTGGGATCAAGTCCCTCATCAGGCTCCCTGCTCAGCGGGAAGCCTGCTTCTTCTTCTGCCTGCTTCTCCCTCTGCCTGCCGCATCCCCTGCTTATGTTCTCTCTGACAAATAAATTAATTAAATCTTTTAAATAAATAAATAAATAAATAAATCCCTAGACCAGTGATGGCCAATAGAAATATAATACAAACCACACAGATATTTTAAAATTTCCAGTAGCCACATTAAAGAAGTAGAAAGAAACAGGTAAAAATAATTTTGATATCTTATTTTACTTAAACTAACATACCTAAAATATCATTTCAGTGTGTAATCAATATTAGTATTATTTATGAACTATTTCCCATTTTTGTTATAAATCTTTGAAATCAGTCCATTTTTGTTATAAATCTTTGAAATCAGTCATATCTTTCAATTTACAGCACATCTCAATTTAGACTAGCAGTATTTCAAGTGCTCAATAGCCACAGGTGGCCAGTGGCCTCTGTAGTGGACAATGCAGCCCGGGACTAATATGGTATTCAAGTAATGAACAAACTTGGACTTCAACACACTCCAGCTACCATAGTACCTGCTACCTAATAGGTAGGCAAGCAGGGCCCATTGCTATTGAAAAAACACAAGGGGGTAAAGATGGTAATACTCACCACACTGATCTACAGATCCAACACAATTCCTATCAAAATCCTAAGTAGGGTTTTTTTTTTTTTTTTGGCAGAAATTGACAAGCTGATCTTAAAATTCATATGGAAATGCAAAGGACACATAATTACTAAAACAATGTTGAAAAAGAAGAACAAAGTTGGATGAATGACACATCCCATTTCAAAACTTACTACAAAGCAACGGTATTCAAGAGAGTGTGGTACTGGGGCACTTGGGTAGCTTGGTGGGTTGAGAGTCTGCCTTCAGCTGGGGTTGTGATCTCAGGGGCCTGGGATCCTGCTTCCCCCTCCCCCTCTGCCTGCCTCTCTGCCTGCTTGTGATCCCTCTCTGTCAGGTGAATAAATAAAATCTTTAAAAAAAAAGAGAGAGAGGGAGAGAGAATGTGGTACCAGAACTGGATTGACATATAGATCAATGGGACAAAACTGAGAGTCCAAAATGAACCTATACATCTATGGTCAGTTGATTTTTTTAAAAGATTTTATTTATTTATTTGAAAGAGAGAGAGAGGGAAAGAGAGCATGAGCAGGTGGAAGGGCAGAGGGAGAGGAAGAGAGAGAATCTCAAGCAGACTCCTGGCTGAGCCCAGAGCCCAATGTGGGGCTTGATCCCACAACTCTGAAATCAGGTGCAAGACTAAGAGTCAAATGCTTAAGCAACTCAGTAGGAACTGAGCTACCCAGGAACCCCAGGGTGTCAAGACCATTCCATGGGGAAAGAAGAGTCTCGTCAACAAATGATGCTGGGACAACTGGATGTGCACAGGCAAAAGGGTGAAGTTGACCCCCCTACCTCACACTATATACAAAAATTGACTCAAAATGGATCAAGAACTTAAATGTGAGCGCTAGAACTCTAAAGTTCCTAGAAAAAAAAAGGGTAAATCTTTGTGATATCAAATTTGACAATGCTTACTTAGATATAGCACCAAAAGTACACGAAAGAAAGAAAGAAAAGAAAAAAAGAAAGAAAGAAAGGAAGGAAGGAAGAAAGAAAAAAGAAAGAAAGAAAGATTGGATATCATAAAAATTTACAAGTTTGTGTTTCAAAGGACACTATCAAGAGAATGAAAAGACAACCCACAGAATGAGAAAATATATTTTCAATCCGTAAGTCTGATAAGGTTCATGTATCTGAAATATATAAAGAATTCTTAGGGGTGCCTGGGTGGCTCAGTTGGTTAAACGTCTGCCTTGGGCTCAAGTCATGACCCAGGGGTCCCGGGATTGAGCAGGGAGTCTGCTTCTCCCTCTCCCTTTCCTGTCATTCTCTCTCTCTCTCATGTTTTTTCTCTCTTTCTCAAATAAATAAATAAATAAATAAAATCTTTTTAAAAAAATTCTTAAAACTCAATAAAAAGGCAACCCAGTTTAAAAATTGGGCAAAGGATCTAACAGACATTTCTCTAAAGGTGGACAAATAGCCACTAAGTGCTTAAAAAGATGCTCAACATGACCATGAGCCATTAGGGCAATATACCCCAAAACCACACTGAGATACCACTTCACACCCACTGGGATGAATATAATTTTTTAAGAAAGGAAAATAGCAAGTAGCAGAAAGGTTGTGAAGAAATGAAAACTCCTCTACGTTGCTGATGCGAGTGGGAAGTTGTGCACCTATTTTTGAAAACAGTCTGGCAGTTCCTTAAGATGTTAATCTATAACCCAACCATTCCACACCTGTGTATATATAAAGAATAATTAGAAGTAGGGACTCAAACAGATACTTGTACACCCATGGTCACTGCAGCATTGTTCACCATAACCAAAAGGTGGAAACAGCCCAAAGGCCCATCAGTGAATAAATGACAATGGATAAATGGCTAACCAAAGTGTTCTGGCCATGTGATGGAATAGTATGCAGCCATGAAAATGGAGACATGGTACACATACTCTAACTTGGATGAACCTTGAAAACATGATGCTGTGTGAAGGAAACCAGTCACAAAAGGCCATTGTATTATGTGATTCCATTTTAATGAAATGCCCAGAACGAGGGACATCAGTAGAGACTGAAAGCAAATCAGTGTTTACCTTGGACTGCGGGGCAGTGGGGAGAGTGGGGATTGATGGTTGATGGGTACAGGTTTCTTTGGGGGATGTTGAAAATATTTAAAGATTTATTGACTTTATTTTAGAGACAGAGAGAGCAGAGGGAGGGACAGAGGGAGAGGGTGAGGGAGAGAGAATCCCCAAGCAGACTCCATGCTGAGTTCAAAGCCTGATGCAGGGCTCGATCCCAGGACCCCGAGATCATGACCTGAGCTGAAACCAAGAGTCAGATGCTCAGCTGACTGAGCCACCCAGGCACCCCCCAAATGTTATAAAATTAGACAGAGGCGATGGTTGCACACCACTGAACATGCTAAGTTACTTTACATGCTAAGTTACTTTACTGAAATGGGTAAAATTTACCAAATGTCAAGTGTATCTCAATAAAGCTATAAACAAAGCTCCAGTGGCTGTGCAAGTGTCCTTGGTGACACTGCATTGCCTCCATTCTTTTTCAGGGCCATCTGGAGAGGCTGCACAGTGCAGTGGAGAGAGGGAGGGGTGAAAACAGTCAGAGTTATGAGCCCCTGCTAAACGCCTGTCCGCGTGCCGTCACATACCTCATCTCCTGTAATCTGTGCTCTGGTTTTGCTCATTTTACACACGGGGGAATCGGTTGGGTCAAAGCCATACCACGAGGTAAGGGGTGGAGCCAGGATTGAAACAGAAGCCCTCCATCTCCAAGTTCACGTTCTTTCTGCTCTCCCATGCCCCGTTGGGAAACGAGCATTGCCCCTAAGGACAGGTTGCCTTAGTCAGTATTGCTGGCGCTGCGTGAGTCTCAGCTCCATGGCGGGTGGGACTCACAGGTGGGCGGTTTGAACCTTGGCAGTGGTTGAAAACTCAAACACCCCCCGGGGCTTGGCCGGTCACGATGGAGGCCGGGCTCAGGAACGGCTGTGGGGAATTGGAGACGACGCCGCTCCTCTCTGGAGAAAGGTGGGTGCCGGCCCCAGCTCGCTGTTGCCAAAGGGTCCCCAGGACCGGCGATGGCCAGATCCTGATTTTTCACAAGAAACCAAACCTATGGATGCTAAATGCTGGCAACCGATCCAGAGTTTTTAAAACCATCTCTGGGGCAAAGCAATCATCCAAGGGCCCACCAGTTGGCAGGTCTGAACTAGATCATCTCTGCTCGTTCTGGCTTTTGCATCGTTTCAGTCTCTTGGCCGCAGACTTGATCCTGCGAGCTCCGGTCAAGGCAGGGTTCAAACACTGGTTTTCTGGAGGCCCCGTGGCGTTATCCCTGTGGGAAATCAGACCACAGAGAGCAGCCTCTATGGGCCCTGGCTCCTGTTCCCCTGCGGGAACAACGGCCGAATATGGAAGACACTTTTCCTTCCCGACGTGGGCGTGACTTGTCCTCGCACTCTTCCCCGGGCAAAGTGGGCTGGTGGGTAAACACGTGGGCGAGCTGTGAGCTGCGTGGATGGCAAGTGGTGTCTGGGACTCCAAGTTTTCAAAATAAGAGGGCCCGGTTGAATGTCTCCTACGGAGTCGCACCCATTGCGTTAAGAAGGCGGCTTTTTGAAGCACCCACTCTTTGCTTTCTCCAGAGACTAGGCCAGAGCTAGGGCTGTGGACAAGGAGCTTTCTTTGGATTGTTAAGTTTTCGTGGTGGATGCTGTCGTGAATTTTGTGACTACCTTATCCTTCTGGTGGTTTGGAAGGGATAATGAATTAAATGTGATATTAATATTTGGCTTTTAGAAACATACATTCAATGGCTACCGGAAAGGTGAAATGAAAGAAAAGTTCATTTTGGCCAACAATTCCCCAGGGCATTAGAGGGGTCACTGGAAGCATGATAAAGTCCAAACATGTAAAATGTTTTCACAGAATGTTTTTTAAGGTTTTATTTATTTGAGAGAGTACAAGTGGGGAAGGGGGCAGAGGGAAAGGGAGAAGCAGGCTCCCGACCAAACACAGTGCCTGACATGGGCCTCAATCCCAGGACCCTGAGATCATGACCTGAGCCTAAGGCAGATGCCTAACCGACTGAGCCACCCAGGCGCCCCCCTTCCCCAGAATGCTTGATATTGATTCCATCTTCTTTGCTACGAAGAGAGAAACCTTTCAGTAAAAACTAAAGGGTCGGGGTCCAAGACGGCTCTTAGTTGTCATAGCCAAAGTCTTTCCTTCCTCCCTGCCATTGACTGACCTTGGAAAGGCTGCACTAGAGGCCTGGGCGTGCTCAGGGACAGGGGCTGCGGGTACCAGATCTGCTCCTGAGAGGCTGCTTCTGCTCAGGGCCCTCCTGCCAGAAATAGGCACCAACCCAGTTGTAGGCATTGCTTGGCCCCCACGACCCCTGTCTCCCCATCTCCCAACTCTGCAGAATCATCCAGACAAAACCCTTGTCAGTCTTCACTCCAGACTCCGGCCCTCACACCTCCCTCTAGCTGGGTACCCTCGTTCCTTACCCAGGCTTTAACAAACTCTTCGGGATTTGCTCCTCTGACAGGACCAGCTCGGGCTCTCAGTGGCGCCCATTCTTGCTCTTCGGAGGTATGGTGGGCTGAATGAAATAAGGCCTCTTGAAATAGATGCCATCCTAATTGCCAGAGCCTATAGATATTCCTCATATGAAGCCAGGGTCTCATACGGAAGTGAAGGATCCTAACATAGGGAGATTACCCCAGATTATCTGGGTGGGCTCTAAATGCAATGACGAGTGTCCCTAAAAGAGGGAGCTCACTGAGATTCAACAGGCAGAAGAGGAGGAGGCAATGAGACCTGCCACGGGGGCAGAGAGTGGAGGGTTGGGGCCACAAGCCAAGGAATGCTGGCCCCCACTAGATGCCACAAGGCTAAGAAGTGACTCTTCCCCAGAGCCTCGAGGGGTAGTGCCGCCCTGACAACACTGTGATTTAGGACGAGTAGCCCTGATTTTGAACTTCCGGCCTCCACAACTGTGAAAGGAGAAATTTCTGTGGTTTTTAAGGCACCAAGTTTATAGTCATTTGTCACAACAGCCCCAAGAATCATGTATTGACAGGCTCCTGGTCCCCTTGGATCGGAAATGACCCTGGGGTCCTGGGATTACTTGGTTTAAAATGGCAAAAGTCCTTGAGCTGACAGGGGCATCCCTGGATTCCAGTTTCCTGAGAGAAAACTCGTGTGGGATGTCATCAGAGCAATGACCGACCTCCTCCTCCAGCGGGAAAGGACAAAAGACAACCAACTCTCCTTTCTCCTCCCCTTCCAGAGTTTTCTTCCCGGAATAATTAGGATGTCTGTATAGAAATCTGACTAGTCACTGTCATTTCCATGAACTATGGATCATTTATGTTTGGTTATCATGGCCCGTAGAACCAAGTGGAAAAACCGTCATGCGAGTCTAATGAACTGTGTGTGAGCCTTGATTTCAACATGAAACTCTGTTTAGCATCCCTCAATCGCTACTCACTCTCACAGTGCTGTCAGAAGTCCCGCATCCTGCGATATTAGAGGGAACATTTCTTCCCGGTTCTTGGCTCTCTTGAGTAGGGGATGCCGTCCATTAAGCCACCAACACACAAAGCAGAGTTCTGTGTCTGAGAAACTTGTAACTTTGAAAAATGCCAACTGGGCCTCAGAGATGAGAAAGGGGGGCCCTCAGAGCAGGACTGTTGGACTAAAATGGGACCAAATTTGTACCTTCCTTGCGTGTTTTTATAGCTACCAAATTCATGGTCCCCAGGGTGCTGGGTTCTCGTGGAAATTACAAATGCAGCAAAGCAGCTGGGAACCAATATAACGAAAAGGTGGATTTGTGTTTGCTGCAGCCGGCCAAAAATAATGAAGCTGAAGCAGCCCTCAGAGAGGGAAAGGGCTCGGCCAGGAATGTGTGGGAAAACAAAACCACTCTGGGCCGCCTCAGCTCGGCATGGGAGAAGAAAGAGTGTCAAGAAGGTCGAGTTCCGAGACTCTCCCAAGGAACTCATGGCAGGCCCACAGATTTGCTCTGAAGACACTGTCCAAGAGGGAACGTCAGAGCTTTGAAGACGGAGGGAAGAAATGGGATGAGGCCTGGCTCCGTCCAGCTCCTGACTAGACAGGGCAAGTGCAGCCACCGGCCGTTGCCGCATCCTGGGGGGAGATGGGTGAGGAGAAGGGCTCCTGTAGGGGTGAGAGGGGGAGGGGTGGGGCCGAAGAAGCAGTTGGAATCTTTCGGTAACAACTTAATGGCATTCCCCTCAGCTGAGGTAAGGGGGTTCCTGTTAGAAGCGGATGAACGGCTCCTGGCATGTTTACACAGCTAGTGATTTTGTTGTCTAAGAAAGTTGCCGTTAATCAAACGGAGCATATTTTGTTCAGAGTCAGATCCTTTTGAAAATAAACATCTGATCTGATTTCACTAGAAACCCACTGTTGGAGCCTACTTTGAAGCTATCAGAGCTGTTCACTCTTTAAATGACACAGGAAATAAATTGTATGTTGGTGGTTCACCACCCACAAAAAATCCAAACGGCGGCCCCCGCACGAGACCACTGAAAATTGTGGCCTTCGTGTCTGCTCTGGTGGCAGCTGGTGGGGCTTCAGAGACATGTTACGTTGGATGACCCTTAGCTTTCTCCTCCTGCAACTTGAGGGTTGGAGAGCCCATAACACCTTTGAAATTCAAGGGGGATGCGCACTGGCGATAATGTTTTATTCGTGGACATCACCAATTTAAAGAGATTTTTCTGTACTCAAGGAAGCGCCATCAGCCCAAAGTTCCCCAGAGTCGAAATAAATAGAAGTTGAGCTGCTACATGCATTTTTTTTAAACGTTTCAAGCATTTCAGCTCCTATGGAAATATCCACAATCCATTTCAAAATGCCACTGAAGGAGAAGAGTACAATCTCAGCCTGCTCATGTTTTAACTAACAGAGTCCTAACGCTACCCGAGAGAAACATTCTAATGAAGTTAATTAAGAATTAATGAAGTTTACTAATTAGTAATTAATAAAGCTCTCCCAATGTGACACCTGACATTTAGTTCCAACATTTCTTTTTCTGGTTCCAGATGTTTTTTAATTATAAAAAGAGCACCAGCCCCATAAAATGATGCTCTTCCATCTTTCCAATAGCCTCTGTTGATCCGTGGACATTTTTTTCTCTCAGTGACTCACAGGAAAGGTCATTTTTCGTATTCCTTTGATGTTCGCAGATGCATTTACATTCACACAAATCCACAAAGTACCAGGACCGGCTACAGAAAGACACACGTCTTGGGAAATATATTTCAGATGGGGTTGTTTTAGAAAACACTAATATACAAATCAGCCCAGCCTAGGATAGAGCTTCGCTGAGCCTCATTGGCCGTCTTAGACATAAACAGTGGGGGCAACAAGCCGCCTGACCCAATCAGACATCCAATACACAACAAATTAGTTTCGCACCAAGGGAAAGGTCATTTCTTTAATCCATGTCTTTGGGGAATGTACACAAATGTCATTCTTCCCAACCTACGTAATTAAACAGTTTAACTGGTGTGGCCATTCACTGTTTATTTTCCCATTGGGTAATGGAAGGATGTTAGCATCAGGTGATGAGGAGAGAATAAAGACAGTTGCAAATGTGGGGACGATCCGCTCCCCAGGCCTTGGGGGGGGTGTGGGTGTGTGTATGTGTGTGTGTGTGCGCGCGCACGTGTATGACAAGTTGCTTTCCCTCTCTCTAAGGGGTCCGGGAAAGGCTTGCTGCAGACCCCAGGGCAAGAATCAACATCAGAGAGCCTCTTGGCCAGGGAGGATGGGCTGCTCCAGCTTTCCTGCTTCCCGATGTGCAGCCACTGGCTTTAGTGCTGGGAGGAGTGCTCACCCGACAAAGCCGGCAACACAGGGCATTCCTGGGCCCTCAGCTGGAGGGGGGGGGTGCAGCACCCGGTGGGGTGAAGGAAGTAAGCGTAGGATTAGAAATCATAGGCACTAGCGTTACGGTCCCGGCTTCGGTCACCATGTGACCTTGGACGCGCACTCACTCTTGTCCGAAGTTCAATATGTGCCTCTCTACAAGGGGGTAATGGTACGTAAGGCAAAGTCTTGTCCTGAGGGTTCCGTGAGAGGATCGGCACGAAGTGAGGTTAGTTAGCACAGTCCTGGCAGGACGTGAGTACTCGGCACGGGGGCCACTCTACCTCTGTGGACAAGGGAAGATTCCAGGGGTTGCATGTAGGGGATGGGAGGAGCTGTGATGGGGCATGTGGAAGGACTTCTCGGGGGACTGGCAGAGTCCCACACTGTGACCAAGGTGGCGATCACGAGGGCACTAATACATTGCAGTAAATCGCTGAGCCGTGGGTTCGTTCTATGTGTCGTTCTGTATCTGAGTTTTAGTTCCTAATAAAAAGATGACTATAGATAAAGGGCAACAAATATTTGTCTTGAAAGGAAGGAAAGAAAAAGAAAAAGAGAAAGAAACGAAGGCAGGCAGGCAGACCTTCCCTCTGTGACTCCTGCCGGCCTCTGACTCAAGAGCACAGCCGACTTCCCATTTCACCCATGAAAAAACCTTTCCCCCCTCATCCTAGACCACTTTGTCACCGCTGACTATCCCCCTCCCTCCTCCGGCCATTCCAGCCACTGCTTCTCTTGCTCCGTTGTCTCTGAATCATCCATGGCGCCCATGGTGGGACCTGGGAGCTAAACCCCTCCCAAGGCTCCCGTGACCGGCTCCACACCAGGGCTTGCCGGCACTCTACCTCCAGTTCTGGTCCCTTCCTTAGGCCTCAGACTCCTTCTGAGCACCTCGCCTGGTCATCTCCTCCTGGATATACAAAGGCACCCAGGCTTCATACGCCCTTGCTCTTCTCCATCTCCCATGTAAGGCACCCCTGGCCAGCACCTGGACGTGAACTTCGGTTTTAAGTCATCTCTACTCCCAACAAGGGGCTTGGAGCCATGATCCCAAGATCAAGTCACACGCTCTACCGATAGAGCCAGCCAGGTGCCCCTTTATTTATTTAATTAACTATTTATTTTTTTAAGTAAACTCTGTCCTTGGCCGTAACTCTTGCTCTACCCTGCCCGCACTCAGCCCAAGTGAGCCCGGAGCCTCCTGCCACTCTCTTCAACCCTGATCTAGTTTCTCCTGCCACTTTATCCTGTCACCACTCTGGTTCCAAAATGTCCCCACCTTCCCGAATTCCTGTCTCTTACCCTGATTCAGACCTCACTCTCCCAAGGACATTGCTGTCCTGGCAGCCCCCGCATTGCCTTGAATGAGCCCCGTTATACCAGGTGCCTCATGGGTCCGAACCAACCCAGGTGCCTGACACCCGCAGATAGGCACGGTGTTCTTTTCCCTTTTGCCCCGGCTCCGTGATTGGGAGAGAGGCACTCTTGCCGAGGTCGCAGGCCCTGCTGAGATGGGCCACCACCACCGGCCTTCCAGAAGAGGTATGAGGGACACTAGTCAACACCTTGACTATGTCTTAGAGCTATGCACCTGGCCGTTACAGATGGAGACTTTAGTCTGGGTTACGCAGAAGGCAGAGCGACGTCTGCAGTGCTGGGGAAGGTCGATCATTCAAGAAGCATAAGCGTGCTTGTGTTAAGGAAAATTCTGCATCCATGACTGAGTAATGCCATCACCTATGGGTGGTGGGCAGCAAGAAAACCACATCTAGTCCCAGCCCTCCCCATCTGACCTGTCCTGAGCCCTGCCAAAAGCCAGAGACTGTTTTGAATGCCCCTAGAATGGCCAGAGGACCAAGTGTGTATGTAGATCTGTGGAAATGGACTTGGGTCCAAGAGGACTCATGCCAAGGCCCCCTACTTCATAACCTCACCCCCCACCCAACCACTTCGGACTCCAGGCACTCTAGACAAACACTAGCCGATCCCATTCATCTCCCTGTTCGATGCTAAGCAGTCAGGGTCCCCACCCGCTTCTCCCTAGCACCTCAGAAGAAAGATCTTAGACGTATTTCTTTTTTCCTTCACTTCGGTCTTAGAGGCCCCTCAAAATTTACCTGTTGAATGGATACATTTACTTCCACTGGCCCCACCGTCTGTTCCATCCCAGTAAATAAGACCACCATCCCCCCACTCACACAATCCAACCAAGGCACCATTCTTTTTTCAGTTAACAACTTTATTTATAACAGGCATCATCCATAAGTCATAAAATTTAAACTTTTCAAGCATATAGTTCAGTGGTTTTAGCATATTAACCGTGTTGCCCAACAATCAGCATGATCTAGTTCCAGAGCACTTTCATTGACCTGAAAAGAAGCCACATACCTATCAGTGGTCACTCTTCATCAGGCCCCACCACCCTCACTTGGCCGACACAGGAGTCTGCTTCCTGTCTCCATAATTTTGCCTATTCTGGGAATTCCTTGTACAGGGAGTCATTACATGTGGCCTTTGGGGTGTGGCCTCTTTAACTTAGCCATAATGTTTTCAAAGTTCACCCATGGGGTAGAATGGATCCGTATTTATGACTGAATAATAGTCCATCATATAGGTATAAAATTTTGCTTAACCATTCATCAGTTGATGAGCATTTGACTTGTTTTCATCTGTTGGTGATTGTGAATGCTACTGAGATAAACATTTGAATGCAAGTGTTTCTTCGAATACCTATTTTCAATTCTCTTGGGTATACGTCTAGGAGAGGAATTGTAGGTTACATTGTAGGTTACATGGTTAATTCTATGTTTAACTTATTGGGGAACCACCAAACTGTTTTCTATAGTGGCTGTGCCATTTTGCATCCTACCAGCAACATGTGAGGGTTCCAATTTCTCCACATCCTTGTCAATAGTTGTTATTTTCCTTTTTTATAAAGTTGTTTTTTTTTTTCAAATTTTAGGTATCATCAACCTCCCAACACAGGGCTCGAACTCACAACCCCAAGATCAAGAGTCACGTGCTCTACCAACTGAGCCTGCCAGGTGCCCCTTTAGTTTGGTTTTTTATAAAATTGTAGCTGTCCTAGTGGGTATGAAGGGGTACCTCATTGTGGTTTAGATTTGCTTTTCCCTAATGACTCATGATGTCAAGCTTCTTTACATGTGCATGTTCGCCATTTGTATCTTTTTTGGAGATAAAATGTCTTTGTGAGTCTCCTCCCTTGTTTCGCGGTGTTGCTCCTTTGGATCTCTTGCACATCCTCCCCCCCTGCTTCTCAGTCTTCATCTTCTTAGACTCCTTCGTTAGCTCCTTCTGTTCTGTCTGCCCACCCCTCAGATTGCCTCTTCCCTAGGGTTCTATCCAAAGGGCTTTGTTCTCACTCCACACACTGTCTTTGAGTGATCTCATCTGCCCCCATGGTTTCACCTCTGTCTCCCAGATCTCTTTCCTGGGTTCCCAACCCATATATCCACCTGCCTCCCCTGTGGTTCCACTTGGGTGTGGACCTCACACACTCAACATGCCCAGACAGCACTCACCCCTCTCCCATCATTCCAGAACTCTTCCTCCTCTGCTCGGTCACACGAGCCCAAATCCCTGGAGTCTTCTTGGGCTCCTCGTTCCAAATTTCTAATCAGTAACAACAGCCTACATATCCTACTTTGTGGATGTCTCCAAATAGACCATATGCCCAACAAAGACTTTGAACACTGAATTACTTTCTGGCCAAGCACTCGAGGTAATAAACTGCTCAAATAGAGCATGCTCATAAAATATTTTCAACTCGGGGGCACCTGGGTGCTCAGTGGGTTAAGCCTCTGCCTTTGGCTCAGGTCATGATCTCAGGGTCCTGGATCGAGCCCCGCATCGGGCTCCCTGCTCAGCGGGGAGCCTGCTTCTCCTTCTCCCTCAGCCTGCCTCTCTGCCTGCTTGTGACCTCTATCTCTCTGCCAAATAAATAAATAAAATCTTAAAAAATTTTTTTTCAACTCGCCTGAGTACTTGACCTTACTGAAATATACTTCCTAGGTTAGGTATGAGAGGTAGAGCCCTTATTTCTGGGATCCATTCACTACTTTCCATGCCTACTACCTCTTCCCTTGCCCATGACCTTGTTATCTCTCACCTAGACCATGACGAGAGTCTCCTAGTGGGTCTCCCTGCCTCCAGTCTCCCCTAGTTCTGAAATCTATTCTCTACACTGACAGCGGGGTAAACTTCCAGAAGCACAGCTCTGATTATGTTGCACCTATTAAAAAAAAAAAAAAAAAACTCTTCAGTGGTTCTCCTTTAATTACACATATAAGCTAAAAATCTTAACTCATGGGCAAGTATTAGAGTGCCTGGTGGGCTCAGTCAGCAGAGCATGTGACTCTTGATCTCAGGGCTTTGAGGTCGAGCCCCACGTTGGGTGTAGAGATGACTTAAAAATAAACTGTTTTAAAAAATGAATAAGTAGGGCGCCTGGGTGGCTCAGTGGGTTAAGCCTCTGCCTTCAGCTCAGGTCATGATCTCAGGGTCCTGGGATCGAGGCCCGCATCGAGCTCTCTGCTCAGCAGGGAGCCTGCTTCCTCCTCTCTCTCTGCCTGCCTCTCTGCCTACTTGTGATCTCTGTCAAATAAATAAATAAATAAAATCTTTAAAAAAAAATGAATAAGTAAACTCATAGGCAAGTGTTGAAGATCCCTTGTGATTTGGCCCATACTGATTCTTCCAGACTCATTTATTGTTCCTTCAGGGGCACATCAAGAACACACTCTTCTTCATTGCCCTCTGCCCCTTTGGTCATGTTCTTGTTCTATCTGTCTCCTTTGTACCCTTCCTGTCCCACTCCCACAACAACTGACAAACCTTTATTCTCCAAGATCCAGTATAAATATAATCTCCTCTGTGAAGCTTTACTGAACTTTCCCTGACAGAGTTAGTCACTCAGTTCCACTTAGTTCAGCTAGCACACGCTCAGCCCCTATTACACGTCATGCGATATTAGGCACAAGGGTACAATAATGATGACATATCCAGGTCCGGCCATGAAGGAACTCATAGCACTGTGGGGTGGGGAGGGCATGTTAAGAAAAAATGACCAGACAGCGTGGGCAGTGCTGTGGAGAGAGGGTTCTACAAAAGCAATGGAAACACCTATGAGGCAGGGAAAGGTATCGTGAAGATGTGAATCGTGAGCTGTGTCTCAAACGAGGTTGTGAGGTGAGCTAGAGGATGCAGAAGAAGGAGTGAGCTTGAGAAAGAAAATGCTGAGTTTGGTTGAGTCTGGGGTACCTGTGGAACCTCCCAAAGACACTGAGAAGGCAGGTGGAAACACTAGGGGTCTGGAGCTCAGGAGACACTTGTGAGCAGCTGATGCAGATTCAAGAGATGGCAGCGTTGGTGGTAGTGGGAGCCCTGGGGCGGGGGCAGGGATGGGAGGTCAGACTGGGAGGGAGGCTACTGCACACATAACCCCTTTTCCACAGGGGTTACATCTCACATGCGCTCTGCGTAGCACAACTACGAGTTTGAGCGCAACTCAAGGGTAGAGGTTGAGGCTTGCCCATGTCAGCGTTTCTGCTTCTCCCCCAGCGCCTTCTCTACTGCCTGGCATACAGTAGGTGCCCCATAACTGCTCGAACAGCAGTCACTGAGATGAGGGGTGGATGTCGAGGGACTGTAGCTGTGAGGGACCGTAACGTTCGTGGTTGTGTTGAGGGATGCTATCAAGGATCTCAGAGCCTTTGGGATGGGATCCAGAAGAGGTTAGGGAAAGGGCTCAACTGAGAGAAGAGGGCATCAAGAAACAAGTGGATGTCCTCCTCAAAAAGCTTTCAAATGAACAAGGTCAAAACCACCTCGTGTTGGGATCAGCTGTGGCACAAACAGATCAAGGCTAAAGGTAGCGTGTTTCTGGAAAAGCAGGACAAAATCAGATTCAGGAAATCGCAGGTTTGTTTTGCTCCTAGCCCCAAGTGTGCTGAGGTCAGGCAGGCAACAGGGAATGAGCTCCAGGGGAGCCAGGCCTCCATTGCACTTTTGGCGACTGGGTCACGAGAAGACTAGGGAGAAAGAGAACCCCACTTTGCCCCAGAGCCTCTCAACTTGTGTCCAGTGCACTGGACCATGGGCTTTGACAAATGCGGACACCAGGAAGCAAAGAGGTCCTCTGCCAGTTGGCTGAGAAAGGTTAACGAGGACCAAATGTCTTCTCACTTGGTTTGGGGAACTCATCACTCAGGACCGGATCGGACTGGTGATGCCAAGTGCCGTGGGCTTAAGAATTAACCCGCCCGAGTAACAGCTTGATTTTCAGTCAATGTTTTCCTCTATTTGCTTTATATCGCATCGTATCCACTAACCCATCCCTCAATCCAGCCATCAATCCATCATATTTTGGGGGTTTACTTCCGCATAAGCTGCGGACATGAGTACACTCTCCTCCCGAACGCTTGCATTCACACAATTAACTAGCATGAACGATGCATTTGGTCTTCTTCCTCTGAGGGAAAATTTGCACACAAGAATTGCACAAAGCTTCCGTATACCTGTGACAAATTTTATTTTAATGATTATACACCTGTATCTCCCAGGGTCCTATCGGAACGGGAAACCTGAGTTACCCATGCAGCCCTTGGCTGACCCCATTGTCGACTGCGTTCTGAGGTCATCTGACCGAGGAGCTAATGCATTTGCAGCAGAAGCTACGGTGATCCTTGTAGGTGAAGTGGACACTAGTGTGGAAAGAGCTGGTGAGCTTTATTGAGTACAACAAATGCTAGAGAGGGCACAATTCTCGGGCGCCTGGATGGCTCAGTTTCAAACAAACAACTCTTGATTTTGGCTCAGGTCATGATCTCCGGGTCCTGAGATCCAGCCCAGCGTCTGGCAGGCTCCCTGCTCAGCGGGGAGTCTGCTTCTCCCTGCGCCCCTCCCCTTGCTGGCCCTCGGCAGCAAACCTCAGAGTGGGGAATGGGAGGAGTGAAAACGGTGAGGAAGTCATCAGGTTGAAATTCAAGGGTAAAGAGTTGAGCTTTTTTCCCTCCCACCTCACTAAATCTGGAGTTAGCAGTAGCTTCAACCAGACCGGTGAAGATTGACCTTTAAACTCTGCAGCAGGGATGGACCAGCAAGGCAATGTCTAGACATCTGGAGGGGCCTCAGAAGGCAGGTCTCCAGCCTGGAGACACCCAGGACTTGGTGTTTAGCCGGGATGTGCTCCGGCTCTCAGGACAACCACTCCTGTCATGCTCAGGCTGATGAAGATCTTTTATTTTTTTAAAAGATTTTATTTAGGGGCGCCTGGGTGGCTCAGTGGGTTAAAGCCTCTGCCTTCAGCTCAGGTCATGATCCCACGGTCCTGGGATTGAGCCCCACATCGGGCTCTCTGCTTAGCGGGGAGCCTGCTTCCTCCTCTCTCTCTCTCTCTGCCTACTTGTGATCTCTGTCTGTCAAATAAATAAAATCTTAAAAAAAAAAGATTTTATTTATTTATATGCCAGAGAGAGACCACACAAGAGAGCACAAGGAGGGAGAGCACAGGCAGAGGGAGAGGGAGAAGCAGGCTCCCCACCGAGCAAGGAGCTCAATGTGGGACTTGATCCCAGGACCCTGGGATCATGACCCAAGCCAAAGGCAGACGCCCAATCAACTGAGCCACCCAGGCGTCCCTGATAAAGATCTTTTAAAAAGTATTTGAAAGTTGAATTTTTCGCCAAGTCCGAGTACCCTTCCTTCCTAGTTTTGGTGATTCAGGGCAGTCTGATGTCTTGTTCATTACAGAAGGAATTCTGTCCTGGAGAAAACTGAAGGCTGAAATGTGGTTAAGGTCAAGGCTTTATATAGCTGGCAAGGCACTTCCTTCTCTCCTCACAGACTCAAGTCTCAAGCTACACATAAGATGCCCCCACCCGGGCCGGCTATCTTTAGCCGTTCCCTGCTGACGGCCTGAGCTAACCAAGTGGGTCAGATGCCACAGCCAAGGGCAAGGAGCCTCTCCACCATGGTGACTACTGACCCACAAAACAAGTGTCGATTGTAGGTCACACACAATTATCAAAAGAGACTTCTGTTGCCAGTGACTGCTTCTTAAGGGGAAGGAGAAGGTGTTGGGGCCCTGTTTTTACCGTCAAGCCACCCACATCAGGTAATTAAGAAAGTGGACCTAACGCTTGATTCCACACGTGTTCTATTTTACGGATAGGCTTCCTTCCTTCTGGTGGCTCGAACGAGGAAGGGTACGGAAGAGAGTGCCAAAAGGAAAATGGTTGGGAGGGAAAGGAAGATAGAAAATAATTGGAGGGGCACCTGGGTGGCTCAGTTGGTTAAGCCTCTGCCTTCAGCTCAGGTCATGATCCCAGGGTCCTGGGATTAAGCCCCCATCGGGCTCCCTGCTCAGCAGGAAGCCTGCTTCCCCCTCCCCCTCTGCCTCTGTCCTGCTTGTGCTCACTCTCTCTCTCTCTGTGTCAAAATAAATAAAATCTTAAGAAAGAAAGAAAGAAAGAAAGAAAGAAAGAAAGAAAGAAAGAAAGAAAAGAAAGAAAGGAAGGAAGGAAGAAAATGGTTAGAAACATGGGGCACCTGGGTGGCTCAGTTGGTTAGGTGTCTGACTCTTAGTGTTGGTTCAGGACATGATTTCAGGGTGGTGAGATAGAGCCCCTCACCAGCTTCCACACTAGGCGCAGAGTCTGTCTGAGATGCTCTCTCTTCCTCTGTCCCTCCCCCTGCTCTTGATCTCTCTCTCAAATAAAATAAATAAATGAAAATCTTTTAAAAAAATTATTGAAAAAGATAAAGTTGGAGGGACAACTGGCTGGCTCAGTCAGTGGACCGTGGGACTCTTGATCATGGGGTCATGAGTTCGAGCCCCACGATGGTTAATGCTTGAGCTGACTCCTGGGTCAGGAGCTTGTCTGTCCCAGCATAGGCAGCCTACGATACAGTCTTTCTTGGAGAGCCCTGACATCATTTATTCAGGCAAGAAGTTACATGCTGAATCTGAATTCAAGGAGGAGAGCAGAAGCCCCAGATCCCACCTGACCAAGTTCGGGCAACTGAGAGCCACGGTGTGGTCAGAGCCAGAAGCCTCCGGCCCATGGGCACTGCCGAGCGAGGGGGTGCCCAGCAAGGGCTTGCTGGGGTCCCAGGGCCAACGGGGGCCCGTGGATGGATTCCCTTCGCTGGGAGGAGAGAGCTGGAGCCCAGGGCCATTGAGCACTCTGCTGGGAGCTCAGCTGCTCGCCCACTGCCAGCTCGCGGTGCAGAGGCGGAGACGGGACAGCAGCGGGGGCTCCCGGGACGTCATACACAGAAGGGGTGAAGTCTCACCAACAGCAAGCTGCCCCTGGGCTCTCTCTGGGTTGGCCTCTTGGCTCTGTTGATCCAGGGCAAGAGAGAGATCCAGGCCAACCCCGGATTTGTCTTTCCGTCAGGGCCCCTCAAGCATGATGACCCCAGCAAGTACTCCGTAGTGGCCCCGAAGTACCTGGCAATTCACGAGGAAGCCCAGTCTAACCTGTCTCCCTCCCGCAGCTTCGCAAACTTTTTACTGAACTTTCCCAGGGCTGGATATAATTAGGCACAGAACCAGAGATTCCTGAAGCCTGCCATATGCCTACATATATACCCACACGCATGTGCAGAAAATGCTTTTGATCCCCAAATCTTATATAGAAAAGCTGCTTATAGTGAAGTTGCTTAAAAAGCCCTCATCTAAGTGGCACTTATCTTTTTCAGGAGTAAATCTGGATTTAATTCCCGCTCAGCCTCATCCAAGCATACAGGCAAAGATCTTCACCCGCCTATTCTGCTCTCCAAACCCTATGGAGTCTTCCTTCAGATCACTCCCAGGCTTCGAGTCATATGATCCGGGGAGGGCGTGGCGGACATGACAAAGAGTCAGTGCTGCGAGTAGGGGCTGAAATGTCCTAGGTGGCAGGAAAAGCTGAGTAGAGTGACTAGCACATAACAAATGTTGCTATCAGTCAACCCAACCTCATTTTGTTACAGCACAGAGAGATGCAGTGACTGGTCCAGGATCAATCAGCTGATCGGTGGCACGGCTTCCACTAGGTCATGCGTCGTCCGTACGCAAGGGGAATTTTTCAAAAATAAGGATGCTTCTAGAATCACGATCTCCTAGGATTGCCAGAGCCATCTCCTTGGATCTGGCCCCCAGTGATAGGCTGAAAAGTGCTCGCGATTACCGCCCACTAGTGTTAGTCCCGCCCCCTGGCTCAAACCGGATGAAGCCACGTGCTCCTACGTGAGAAGGATTCGATGCTGGTCAACACAGCCTCTCCCAAGCCGCGGATCCTTCAACCGTTCTCCACTCTCACCATCCCCATAACCCTCCTCTGGTTCATCAAAGTCCTTCGGACATTATCAGACGGTGTTGGCTGTTCCAGCGGTCACGTGGCACCGTCCGCCCTTACTTAACGTGTGGTCACCTCAACCACTTCCCCCGAAGGTCTTTTTCATAGAACTGTTGTCAAACCGTGTCTCCCTCATCTTCTTTGTACAACTGAATCTTTGTAAACTCGGCCCAGCACTTCGTGTGTGTGGCCCACTATCCAAGTTGCGATCGCCAAAGGAAGATGCCATTAAATTCCTCTGGGCTGGAAGGCTTAGGGCTCAATGTGGATCCTTGAGCTCAGTGATCTTCCATATTGGCTTTTTTCCTACCAACTATATTTTGATCTTTCAGAAAATCGGGCTAATTTCTGCAAACCGCTGGCACTTAATGGTTTAGCAGTGAGTGTTAAACCTTGTTGGGAAGATTGGCATTTATTAAGTGACTACTGTGTGCCAGGCACTGTTAAGTGCTTTATGGATACTACTGCATTTGTTCTGATAGAGGTGGGATTGTTCTCTCTGGTTTACAGAAAAGGAAAATGAGGCTCAGGAGAGTCCACTGTCATCAAGGGGAAGAGCTGGGATTAGAGCCTAGTCCTGATGAACTTCAAAGGCCATGTTTTTTTCATTTACACTAGGGGTTCTTAACCTTGGCCGCACATTGGAATCACCTGGGGAACTCTGAAGCCTCCCAACACCCAGGCCCCACCCCAGGCCAATTAAAGCCGAGTCCCCAGAGGCGGAGGCAGAGGCGGGGTCTGGGCCTGAATGGGTTGTAAAGCCTCCCCAGGTGATTCCAATGGAGCGGTAACAGCGCACTTTCCACCACCGTACACTGGTCTGGCGTGGCCGGGAGTGCACTGGTGAAGCTCTCCGCATTTTTAGCATTGGCTGTTTCGAGGAACAAGGATGAAGTCGTGGAAGGTGATAGCATCTTCACAGGGCGGCGGAGGGCCTAAGCCTGGGGCTTCCTGTGCTGTTGGAGGAGATGAGGGCTGCCTCAGAAACTCCAGTCTAACCTGGACCTCTCAAAGCTTCTGCGGTTTATTCCTCTGAGCCACGTGCCTTCTCCTGACTGTCGTCAGCTCCAGAAGACAGGCCTGGCCCATCTTCTGCGTGACCAGCCTGCAGGTGGGTCCTCCACATTCTTTGCTGTGGTGGGGGCGTTGTTTCTTTGACAGATCAGAACCAACGTCCTGGGGTTTGGGTTCCCTCTGGGAGGTCGGCCTGCGGGGACGGAGACTCTGTGTGTCATCCTTCCTGTCTTCCTCGGGCTGGTCCTTCCAGGGGAGAGCTCCTGATCAAGGGTCTTCGGAATTAGGAATGGACATGATGCAACTAAGAAAATAATTTGTATATTAGTAGGAGGTGCAAATCCCCAGAGAGCCCAATGGGAAAGAAAAAAAAAAGAAAGAAAGAAAGAAACATTCCGAGTCAATGGGAAGTTGTAAAACCCAGCACCGTGAGAACAAAGGGCACAGCATATGGAATAGCTTAGGGGAGGGAGGGCAGCCGAGCCCACGTGGGAACAGCAAAGGCTCCAGGGAGACACCTATATCTGCTCAGAGAGAAGCCAGGAAGCCTTGGGAATCCGAAAGCGCCAAAGGAGACGTGGTTGGAGTAAATCCCCCAAAGATGGGAGAGTTAGACTAACCGTCTTCTTCCTGCTCTTAATGCACTTTCTGGTTTTTCCTGGAGGTCGTGTGGGCACGCGGGGTGACTTGCTCACCACCCGTGGCACCCCATCCGGCCTCCAGCCCCCGCCGGAGTGGTTCTTTTGTCAGCAAATCCTGGATGTTGGTTTCCCCTTTGACAGCAGTCGGGGCCGTGTGAACAAATCGTGTATGTCTCAGAAACCTGAATGTGATCCCAGAGTCGACTCCCGGTCTAATTTAGGTGAAATACACAGGTTCCCTTGGACTGTGGAGAAAAGGGGACCACGGAGTGCCTGGCTCGTTCAGTAGAGCGTGCAACTCTTGATGTCAGGGTTGTGGGTTCAAGCCCCACGCTGGGTGTGGAGGTTGCCTAAAAAAAATAAAATCTTCGGGGCACCTGGCTGGCTCAGTCGGTTACCCGTCTACCTTTGGCTCAGGTCATGATCCCAGGGTCCTGGGATCGAGCCCCGTGTCGGGCTCCCTGCTCAGGCAGGGAGTTGGCTTCTCCCTCTCCCTCTGCGTGTGTGAGTGCTCTCTCTCTCTCAAATAAATAAATCTTTAAATAAACTAAAATCTTAGAAAAAGAGGGGGAGTACCAAGCGGTATTCGTTTTTCTCATCCTTCCTTCCCTCCCTCCCTCCTTCTGTTCTTTTTCCTTCTATCTTTGTCTGTGGCCTTGAAGGAGTCAGGTAATGTCACCCCCGCAGACCTCCATTCCCCCCCTGTTTGCATAGGCAGACACCAGCAAGAGAGACTTGGAAGATAAACATAACATGTCAACACATTCAAAATGTTTCCCTCGCATGGCTCTCCTCTCACACTTCTTTCTAGCACTGGAGACATGCGACATTTCCATGGGAGGAAGGTCTCAAAATAGCAAGTAGTAAACAGCGTCAGGGAGCCGGATACAGCTTTGCCCGGTGCCAGCCCTCAGCCCTGCTCCTCTCGAGGGAAGACAGCTCTTTCCAGCCCCGTACAGCTAAGCCAGGAGACGGGGTCAGATAATCAATGGCAGGTGTCACACCCCAGAATAAACCTGTAGGGAACAAAGAGGAGCATACACAACCCTCGAGGTTCGATTGCTCAAGGGGCAGCGTTGGCTGGCACCCTACGAAGAAGCCCTGCCTGGGGGACTGGATGGTTAAATCGCAAGTGTCCTTGGATCAGCGAGGAAGGTGAGAGGGGGAACGGAAGGGGCCCTGGGAAGGGCTAGATCAGGGAGCTTCCCAGCCAGGAGGGACTAAGGGAGACAACGACACTGTTTATTCAACATGCAGCGTTCATTTTTCCTAAGTAATCTAAATGAGTTAAAGAGAAAAAAAATCATCCTACTGGATTGAGTCCATCACTAAATATTTGGGACACACGCTGAAAGGTTAGAAGCAAACTCCTGCAAAGAAATGATTGCTGGAATGAGGGAGTTGGCTACCAGAGGAGGCCTGGGACGAAGGCCAACAATGACCCGAGAGAGAATGGGGAGCAGTGAAATGATCCATGAAGTTTCTTGGCATTTTCCAGCACTCCTGGAAAGAGAGTGGCTCATCAACTTCACGGAAGAATCTCCAAACAAATAGCTCAACTGTCTCCAGAAATGGGCTGGAAAACGGGACTGAAGGTTGTGGAATGACTATTTCAAGTCTGGTGTCTGGGGCTTTCTACTGCGGTTTGGGGCACTTCTGACCCCGTTTGCCCGGTGACATCCCACAAGTGGTTTTCACCAGCCCCACCTGGACCTACCTTCTGTCCCAGCTTCCGTCGTGGTGAGGGAGTGGGTTTGAGTCGGGGATCTCCTTTGCCTCAAAAACAAAAAACAAAAACCTACCGAAATGAACCCAAGTGGCATTTGACCAATTTTCCAACAGAAACCTCGTGACGAAAGGGGGAGAGGGACCAGCATAGTCAACGTTCAGTTAGACTGAATTTACACCAAAGCTAGAAAAAGTGTCCAGATCACACTTACTAGTTTGCCCTGGGGTCACCCCATGGCTATTGAACTGTCCTTCCAGAATTCAGGGACCAAGGTGCTTTGAGCCAAGGGCTGAGCGGAGCACAGGGAATAGCCCGGGATTGGCACAAAGAGGCGGACAAAGAAGTGGGTCCAGGAACAAGGACAGGTCTGGACCCCCGCCGTGAGCCAGCGTAGAGGCTAGAAGGTGTACGAGAAAAAAGCGTAAGAGACCCCGAAGATACTGGTGCCTCCAGGCATGGCCCCACTCATGGGGTCATCCTCCAATCTGTAGATAAAATTGTGCCCTGAAGGATACAGTCTTGGTTAGGACAATAACATCACTGGCATATTATTACATGTGGTATAGGCTGAAGTATGTACTCCTGCCCCCCAGAAAGAGATCACAGTTTCTTGTCGGGGAGCACAACCCCTGAAGCAGCTAATGGAAGACTAAAAATGGAGGTGTGGGCACACATGGTCTGCTTGCCAGCATTCCCGAGACCAAAGTGAAGCATCACCATGGGGCTATTTTCATGGAAAGAGGCTCTTGTGCACCTTTAATCCTGAAGGAGCAAGATGAAATATCCTTCGATCTCTCCTCCAAATCTGAGCTTAAAATTTACTTTAAATGTTTTATGATAAAGGCTACAGTCTTATTTAGGGCAGTTTCCAAGGATTTCTTCTACTGAAGCAATTTGTAAAAGTTAGATGTCTAGGCTTTAGCAAAGCAAAACAATTATGCTGGTTTTTTTCCCCCAAAAGATTTTATTCATTTATTTGACAGAGAGAGAGAGAGGCTCCCCACTGAGCAGAGAGCCTGATGCAGGGCTGGATCCCAGGTCCCCAAGATCACAACCCAAGCGGAAGGCAGACCCCCAACGGACTGAGCCACACAGGCACCCCATCAATTGTGCTGTTAAACCCCAAGTAGCACAGAACTAGTACCACTGAAAACATGTGATGGGAAGAGAAAATTCCTCACTTCCTCAAGGCTAACCAAGACTGTGAATTCAGATTGGGAAACTCTTAGCAATGGGGCTTTGGGGTTTCAACTCAAAATACTCAAGGGAACAGACCATCCACTTTGGAGTTCTTTTGTGTCAACCAGGGGTGAGCTAGAGGATGAGAGGTGGACTCCTGAACTTGGGGGAGCGTGGGCCGGTCATCACACTCTGCCCTTTCTGGGTCACAGCCACCTTCAGGACGAGCGCAGAGGGTAGGACTAAAGCAAGAGCCAGTATACGTTTTCTGGGAAGGACCCACTAGTAAATTATTTAGGAACTACGGTCTCTAGCATATTCTTTCTTGTCCTTTTATAACAAATTTATTGAGATCAAATATGCACGGAGATCATATGGTTTCTTCACTTAAGTATATAATTTAGTGGCTTTTCTGGGCATTCACTGTGGAACAACCAGCACCCTAATCAATTGTTTTCAAGTTTTATTTTATTTTAATTCCAGTATTGTTAATATACAGTATTGAATTAGTTTCCAGTGTACAATAGAGCGATGCAACATTTCCATACATCGCTCCTCATGACAAGTGCCTTCCTTAACCTCTATCCCCTATTCCGCCTATCCCCTCACCCACCGTCCCCATGGTAACCAGCAGCGTGTTCTCTATGGTTAAGAGTCTGTTTCTTGGTTTGCCTCTCTCTCTCTCTTAAAGTTTTATCACTACAAAACATAACAAACCTGTACACGTTAGTAGCCACTCCCATTTCCCCCATCACCCCCAGCTCTAGGCAACCACTAATCTACTTTCCATCCCTATATGTTTGCCTGATTATAAATGGAATCACAAAATATGTGGTGTTTGGTAAATGGCTTCTTTTACTTAGCATAGTGTATCCCGATTCATCGTTGGGGCAGGCTGTATCAGTACTTAATTCCATTTAATGACCACATGATACTCTATTGTATGGATGGACCATACTTCGTGATCCTTCCATCCACTGATGGACGTATGGGTTGTTTGCACCTTTGCACTATTCTGAATAATGCTGCTGTGAACCCCCACGCACAAGGTTTGTACAGACCTGTGTGCTCAGTTCCCTTGAGGATATACCCTAGGAGAAGAATTGCTGGCCCATATGGTAACTGTATGTTTAATCTTTTGAGGAATGGCCAGACCGTATTACAAATTGCCAGCACCATTCACCCATCCCACAGGCAACCTACGAGAGTTCCAATGTCTCCAAATTCTCACTGACACTTAATTATTTGTCTTTCCGATTGTAACCATCCCGAGTGTAAAGTAGTATCTCGCTATGGTTTTGATTTGCATTTCCGTAAAGACTCATGATGCTGAGTGCCTTTCCACATGCTTATTGGCCATTTGTAGATCTCTGGAGAAATGTCTGTTCATACCCTTTGTCCATTTTTAAACTGGGTTACTTGTATTTTTATTGTTGAGTTGTAAGTAGGTTCATACATATTCTAGATACAAATCCCTTCTCAAACATATTATTTGCAAACATTTTATACCATTCTTTGGGTTTAAAAAAAATTTTTAATGTAAAAACCGGGGCGCCTGGGTGGCACAGTCGGTTGAATGTCCAACTCTTGGTTTCTGCTCAGGTTGTGATCTCAGGGTTGTGGGATCAAGCCCCACATGGGGATCCGTGCTCAGCACAGAGTCTGCTGGAATTTCTCTCTCCCTCTGTCCCTCCCCGCCACACACTCCTGCATTCTCTCTCTCTGAAATAAATAAATACATCTTTAAAAATAAGTAAATAAACATAAAAACTACTCAAGGCACCTGGTTGGTTCAGTCTGTGAAGCATGCGATTCTTGATCTCAGGGTCATGAGTTCAGGCCCCACACTGGGCATGGAGCCTACTTTTAAAAAAAAAAGTAAGTAAATAAGAGTACGAGCTAAATATTTTTCTTTTTTTTCTTTCTTTAAAGATTTTTATTCATTTGAGAGAGAAAGCATGAGCAGGGGAACAGTAGGCAGAGGGAGAAGCAGACTCCCTACTGAGCAGGGAGCCTGATGTGGGGCTTGATCCCAGGACCCTGGGATTATGACCTGGGCTGAAGGCAGATGCTTGACTGACTGAGCTATCCAGGTGCCCCAAGGATTTTTCTTTAGAGCAGAATAAAGGAAAAGGTAAGCTATCCAAAATAGTCCTTGTTAATGGTGAAAAAACCCTCCACGCTATACCTTGAGTTTAGCTTTCTCTCTACTGACCATTCCATAGAAGTATCATGTTTGCCCAGAAATAAACCCTCACATCTATAGTCAATTCATCTTTTTAAAGATTTATTTATTTACTTGAGAGAGAGAGTGTGTGTGTACATTCAGAGCAAGGAGCGATGGGAGAGGGACAAGCAGACTCCTTACCAAGTGGGGATCCTGACATGGGGCTTAATTCCATGACCCCGAGATCATGACTTGAGCCAAAATCAAGACCCAGATGCTTAACCTACTGAGCCACCTAGGCGCCCCATATAGCCAATTGATTTTTAAAAATATTTTATTTATTTGAGAGAGAGAGAGAGCATGAGAGAATAAGAGATCAGGAGCAGAGGGGAGGGATAGAGAGAGAAGCAAACCATTTGCTGAGCAAGGAGTCGGGTGTGGGACTCGATCCCAGGACCCTGGGATGATGACCCAAGCTGAAGGCAGACACTTAACATTTTGCACATGTGCGTCCAAAAGAATAAAGTTGTACCCTTACCTTCCATCACATACAAAAACAAATAAGTAAATAGATCAGAGACCCAAATTTAAGAGCTTAAACTACAAAACTCTCTGAAGAAATCCCAGAGGGTTCTTTGAAATGACACCAAAATCACAGGCAGCAAAAGAAAAAAATAAATAAATTGAACTTCATCAAAATGGAAAACTTTTGTGCATCAAACAACACTTTCAAGAGAGCGAAAAACAACCCAGACATGGGAGAAGAGATTTGTAAATCCTACAGCTGATGATTACAAACCTCCAGGAGGATCTAAGAATTCCTATAACTCAAAAACAAAAAGGCAGGGGCGCCTGGGTGGCTCAGTGGGTTAAGCCTCTGCCTTCGGCTCAGGTCATAATCTCAGGGTCCTAGGATCGAGCCCCGCATCGGGCTCTCTGCTCTGCGGGGAGCCTGCTTCCTCCTCTCTCCCTCTTTGCCTGCCCCTCTGCCAACTTGTGATCTCTGTCTGTCTAATAAATAAATAAAATCTTAAAAAAAAAACCCAAAAACAAAAAGGCAAACCTCCCAGTTAAAATGGGCAAAGGACATGAAGAGACATTCCTCCAAAGAAGATACACGAATGGCTTATGAGTACATGAAATGATGCTCAACATCATGAGTCATCAGGGAAATGGGATTCAAAACCCCAGGAGATACCAAATCATACCCATCAGAGTGACGACAATAAAAAGGGGGGTAATAAGTGTTGGCACAGATGTGGAGAAATTGGAATCCTCGTATATCTCTTGTGGGAAGGTGAAATGGTACAGCCTCGGCGGAAAATAATTTGGTGGCTCCTCAAATGTGAAACCTTGCATGACCATTGGATCCAGCGACACCACGGCTAGGTATACGCCCCCAAGGAACTGGAAACAGGGATTCAAACAGCTATCTGTACCCCCATACCCATGGCATCCTTATTTACAAAGGTGGAAACAAGCCGAGTGTCCATCAACAGGTGAGTGCATAAATGGAACCCATACAATGGGACATTGTTCAGCCTTAAAAAGAAATGAAGTCCCTACATACGCCACAACCTTGGATGGACTCTGAAATCATTGTGCTATAGGGTGCCTTGGTGGCTCAGTCGGTCAAGCGTCTGCCTTTGGCTCAGGTCAGATCCCGGAGTCCCGGGATCGAGCCCTGAGTAGGGCTCCCTGCTCAGTGGGGAGTCTGCTTCTCCTTCTCCCTCTGGCCTACCCGCACCCCCACTTGTGTTGGCTCTTTCCCTCTCTCAAATAAATAAATATAATCTTAAGGGGAAAAAACATTATGCTAAATGATATAAGGCAGACAGAAAAGGCTTGGAGGATTCCACTCATACTAAATATCCAGGATGGGCAAATTCGTAGAGACAGAGAGGAGATTAGGATGACCAGGGTCTGGCAGGAGCAGGGGAACAGGGAGTTATTGCTTCATGGGTACAAAGCTTTTGTCTGGGGTGATAAAATATTTTGGAAATAATAATGGTGTTAGTTTTACACTGTGGAATTAATTCATGCTGCCGAATTATATACTTAATATGGCTAAAATGGTTGTTTTTTTTTACCAATTAAAAAAAAAAAACAGTAAAAAGAGGCATTCTTTTTAGCCCCCACATAGTGAGTTGTAATGGTGAAGAGGGTCTGAGGGGTTAATGAGCAAGTCCCTGGGTCAAATTGGATTAAGAATGTCCAAACAGGGGCGCCTGGGTGGCTCAGTGGGTTAAAGCCTCTGCCTTCAGCTCAGGTCATGACCCCAGAGTCCTGGGATCGAGCCCTGCGTCGGGCTCTCTGCTCAGCGGGGAGCCTGCTTCCTCCTCTCTCTGCCTGCCTCTCTGCCTACTTGTGATCTCTGTCTGTCAAATAAATAAATAAAATCTTTAAAAAAAAGGAATGTCCAAACAAACAAAAAAGAGGAAGGTAACCCTCACAATGAGGTGTATACATCAGGTAAACAAGCATCCCGGCCAGAAGCAGAGAACGAAGACTCCTGGCAAGTCTGGGACCCCTGCTGACCATCAGTCTGGAGGAAGTAGTTCAGGTCCACCAAACACAGCGCAGGTTCCTCAACTGCTTCTGGTCCACTGTCTAGGGAACACCCATCCTCCAATCTTTTGACAGAGGGGTGCTGCAAAGCTTACAAGTCACAGCTACCATTCAGCCCCAAAGAGACATGGGAGGCCAGACCAGTCAAAGGCCATGAACCGAGTCTGTGTAGCAGATGAGTCAGCGCCACTGGCAGTGGGGTTCTCATGACCGTGTCCAGCACCGGGTTACCCCTCGGGCCCTGGACTGTCCCATGGTCTCAGGTGGCTTGGACAACCGAGAGCTACAGTATTCATTCTCCTCTGTATTTCGGATGAAACGCGTCTGTTTCCGTGTGGTTCATGAGACCAAGGGAGTCCGTGTCCTTATCTTCTCGTCTCCCAGCCCCTCAGTTTCCCTACTGGCGATGCTTCCACTTAACTACTCGCACCTGCCTGTTTGGGGTGGCCCACATCCCAGGACCGGGTCTTGCAATGCCAGGGAATGGAACACACTTTCGCACAAAACTGGTCTATATTCTCTAGGTCTTCTGGTTTGAGTCTTGTGTTTGTGGAGCCAAATGCTTACCAGCTTCTTACCTTCTCCCCTGTACCACCCTAGGGTCCCTCCCCCCATTTCCTTCTTTTCAGTTTTGGGAACGGTCTTCCCACCTGCTCTTAGTCTCACCACTTACCTTCACCGCCAGGCTGCTGTGGTTCCTGATCTGGGCTCCCTGGGCTTTGCCCCCCTGCTTTATGTAGGCATGTCGCCCCGGGGGACACCTTGGTGTCATTGCTCCCGGTGGCAATGACACCAAGGTGTAAGCCCAGCCCTTTTAAATAGAAAATAGATCTCTTAAATGTTGTTCCAAGAAGCCTAAAATTATAAAGTGATGACGAACATCCCAAGAACACATTTTACTCCCAGTTACTTTTGGAGCTAAATACGGTCACTAAACATGCGCTGGCAACAACAACGGCTTACCCAATAGACAAATTCAACCTGTGCTTAGCGCTCCTATGAAGTAAGGCACCCCCCACCCAAAATAGTTGAAATCATTTGAGATTTGGTATTTCACAAATAGAATTGAAGGAGTCATTGTGGAAAACCCAGAATTTGTTGGGTTTCCTTATACTTATTTTTTGCTGAATATTGTTTTTAGTTGATTTACGTATACCAGCAGGCATCAGAATTTCTCCACACCTAGGGTCTCTAAAGGTTTTTTATAAAACCCCGGATGGCCACCTTGTGACAGAGATATGTGGATTCCCCATAATCCCAAGGGATAAAAGTGATCAAGTTCCAAAATGGGTGAGGTCTAGGTTGGCACATTTGCTTCAGGCCATCTCTTGGGTGCAGAAGCTGAATAATTGAAATTCAAAGCTAAAGCAAGGCTAAGACTAACAGACGTCCAGGTTCAGGTTTCAGCGAGTCACAGAAAGGCAACTGAAGTTCAAAGAACAGGCATTTGGCTCTATTTTTTTTTCTTTTTATAAAGAGCTCTTATGAAAAGAAAGTTAATTTTTGTGACTCATAAACAGAAGATCTCCAAAGCTCCATAAGGCTTCTATGCAATTATGTCAGAATGACTTGCTGAGAAAATCAATAATCCCATGCTTCCTATGAGTGTGTCTGTGAATACGGTATGCACTTCATGAGAGCAGGGTTAAGGAAACGGTGTTACTTGTCAAGGAAAGAAGGGGACTCCCTCTGGTTAGTAACGAGAGCATCTTCACGTGCACCAGGGTGGCCAGATTTGACTTTGCCACACGGCGAGAGCATTTGTGAGAAACAGCAGCTCATTCTCCAACCCCTAGGTAGGTCCTCAGTTGGGCTGCTAAGAAATTATGGAGGTAAGCCATGTGGGGGGTTCCCAGGTGTGGAAAAGCCAGTGACCCTCTACACCAGGAATAGCTGAGAACAGGGAGAGCCCCCTGGGACCTCCCAGCACTGAGATAGAAAATACAAGATCAGAAAAGAAGACTCAGGCAAATGTCCAAGAAAGACTCTAATATTTACCCACTAGCTTACTTGACTTCTACATGTTACCACAGCATCACAGGGGAAAAAAAATCCTTTATGCAAACATGAGAAAGGTTACCTCCAAAGAAGATGTCAGTTGCACATAAAGGTTCAAAGAACACACGCATTGCAATATCTCCAGCGTCTTATTCTTACAAATTGTTTCTGAAGGTGATGCCAATGGCCGGTGACCCCGAGGAAGCTCTCGGCTGACTTCAGCCACCCTCCACCCAGCTTTGGAGCCTAGCCAGCTCCTCATCTCCAAGGGCCTCCTAAAGGAAAAGGAAAAGGGCCTCCCCAACTCCGACGAGCCAGAGCAGCGCAGGGAGATCAGGACCTGAGGAAAACAGACAGACCAAGACAGGCCGAGGGGACAGTAGCGGGAGGAAGAAGCACCATTTCACTCAGGAAGGATGGATCCTATTCTCCAGGTCCAGCTCTGGCCCTGAGAACAGAGATGAAGGAGGAGAGACCCAAGCTAGGTAGGGCCCTGCCTCCACATAGCTATCCGAGTGCCTTCCCTCGGCCAATCAAAGGTCCACTCAGGCCTCTCACATAGAGTCCAAGTTCCTATATCCAACTGTCTGCTCAGCTCTTCCACGTAGATGTTGGATAAGTTTCTCCAACTGACCGCGCCAAACCCCAGATTCCAGGTCTTTGTCTGCCTTCTTCAAACCCACCCACAGTGCTCTCAACCTCTCTGAATACAACTCTGTGCTTCCAGTTACTTGGATTGAAGACCTGGGCCCCCTTCTTGACTCCTCATTTTCTCTCAAACCCTACATCCAATCTATTAGCAAATACTGTTGGCTCCATCTTCAAACTGTATCTGGAATCTGATCACTTCTCATCTCCACCACCTCCATGGTGGGGCCACCATTGTCGCTGCCCTGGATGACGGCGATGCCCCCCTCCATGTTTCTACTTTTGTTCTCCTATACCCTGTTCTAAACATGGCGGCCAGACTAATCCACTTTAACTGTACTCAGACCATGTCAGTCCTGCTCAGCACCCTGCCATGGCTCCCCATTCCATTCACAGTCAAAGCCGAAGTCCTAATTATGGTCCATGAGACTGTACTTGATCTGCCCTTCCATTGCACCTTCTTCTACTGCTTCCCCTCATGCATTCCACCCCAGCCACAACTTTCACATTGTTCCTTGAAAATGCCAAGCACACTCTTACTTTAGAGTCTTTGTTCAGACTCTTCCCCCTTTCTGGAATTCTCTCCTCCATCCCAGATCCTTTTCCTCCTTCAGTTCTCCACTCAAATGGTACCTTATTTAAATGACTCCCCAGCCCCCCTCTGGAAATTCACAACTCTTTTCTTCAGGCTCCTTTTCCCTTTACCTGTAATTACCACTTACCACGTAGCTAGTTTAGCTTTGATCCCTCTAGTATATTTGGGTCTTGAGATGGGAAAAGTTAGACTTTCTTCTCTGCAGGAGGTAGGGGCAGGGAAACCTACACTTTTCTCCAGAAATATTCCTCAGTGTCCAGTGTCTCCTGTTCCTCCTTGCAAAGCCAGAACCATCGAGAAGCTTAGAGTGGCATAGGGGTTGGCCCTATGACTTGAGACAGATCACAACTGAGGCAACTGAGCTGAACAGCTGCTGACCTCCCATTCAGTGGGTTCTGCAGTTCAGGTGGGCCGGCTCTGGGCTCCAATACCACTGGCTCACCCCCAGTCTCTTCTGTTGCCTATCGCCATGAGTCTGTAAATGCTGCTGGATTAGGGTCCTCCTCTGTTTGGTTCACTGCTGTTTTCCTAACACTTCTATCAGTGCTTAGGGCAGAGTAGATGCTCAGTAAGTATTTGTAGGATAACGAACGAATGAATCCATGATATGAGCCAGTACCAGAGTGACCTTGCCTCCTGCCTGTATCTGCATCACAGCTCTTTCTGCATTCTTCTCTCCCAACCTGTCGGCTCTCCCTGGCTTGACTTCCTCAATTCTTTCTGTGTTCCCCCTCTTACTATAACTTTTCCACATCTCCTCCCCATTCCCAGTCCACAGCCCAAGCACTGCCTGGACCACCAGTATGGTTGGTGGGGACCTCAACAATGGCCATCCTGTCCTGTTCACTGGAGCGCCTACTGCAGGACACGTGTCATACTCAGTGCATCGAGCACATTCTGTTTGAGCCCAAGAACGATATGTGGATGACATCTCCAAACAAAGCCAGCTACCTTCCACGTGCCCTCAGATCAGGCCTCCTCCCTCCGACCAAGGGAAAGGGGTGCTTTTTCTGCCCTTGGCGCCCTGACTGGTGACCCGCCCAACTATCCTTCCTTGGCTTTGCTTCCCATGATCCCATCCAAGTGCCTTCAAGAGAAATCTCCCAGAGTCTAACTCACCCCATTCATTGTAAGGCCCAAGTTCTGACTCTCCAGGACACCTTACCCCGAGCCCACCTCGGGGATGACCCCCAGGAGGACTGAGGCCTGGATTTCAGCTGCCAGTTGTAGCGAATTCTCCCAGAGTCCCCGTTCCCATCTTGTCCTCTGACAATCCAGCCCAAGGGACCCACATCACTGTGGAGTGCATTCTCTGTATGTTTTGTCTCTAACCAAAGATTTAAAAATCTGTGCCTGGGAATGGAGTGAAAAGCATTTTTGGAAATATTCAAAACATGCATCTCTGTTCCTCAATGAGAACCAAAGCCGAAGATGTGACGTTTATAGGACCTGTCAGTGGAAAAGATTACTTTTCTTAAAATACATTTGTTAAATGATAGGTAAAACAGCAAACGGATGGGAACCTACAACTGGGAGACATCACAGGAAAGGGGAAATATGATTTTTATTATAAACATATGCATCTTATTATTTCTCCCAGTGAGGATGGGGATTGAGAGGCTGCAGCTGTGACAGGGCAGGGGGCGAGCCGTATTTTTAGACCCGTCACTTT
Source organism: Enhydra lutris kenyoni (assembly GCF_002288905.1). Taxonomy (NCBI): domain Eukaryota; kingdom Metazoa; phylum Chordata; class Mammalia; order Carnivora; family Mustelidae; genus Enhydra; species Enhydra lutris. The sequence goes on from NW_019154173.1 coordinate 1,835,015, forward strand.
AAAATATACCTTCTCCTGCTTTGCAGCAGCCAATCTCTAAACAAGGCCCTCTTGGAGCCTGAACACAGGCGAAGATGAATATACACGGGAAACAAATGACTAGCTCCCCTGGCCCTCAGGAACCCCCGGGGCTGTGTGGCCGCCCTAGAACTTGGCTTGGACCCGCCCCCACCCAGGCCCCACTCCAGCTGAATCCTCAGGCCTTTGGGCTGGGGCGCAGCCCCTCTGGAACGGTGGGAAACACCAGTGACTCCCCCACCTTCCCTCTCTAGTCCTACCTGGTACCAGGTCCTGCTGGTTCTTTCCTGAGAAGCCTCTTCTGCTGGGAACAAACAAGGGGCTACTGCTTCATGGGGCCGCCTATGTGCTGTGGACACATCGCCTTTCATCTACTCCTCTTCCCCATGAGCCAAGCACGGGGATTGGCCCAGTTTACAGAGAAGGAGACAAAGGTTTCCCACTCCAGGTTAGGGGGCTTATTAGTGGTGGATGGAGGATTTGAACCCAGGTATGTCTGGCTCCGAAGCCCTTGCCCACGCCCTAGGCCGTGCTGTGGCTCCAGCGTACTGGCTGCCAGCCTGGGCGAGGTGCTTCCCACCCCAGGGCCACCTCGCTGCCATCGCCCCCTGCCCAGCCGCCCCGACACCAGGACACGGAGGCACAGCCCAGGCCACAGATTCTTCTTTCTCTACCTCCCTGCCTTCCTAGGGTCCTGTGGATTCCCTGGGAATCTTATTCCAGAATCCTCATCCTGGCCCCGAACACCCTCCCTGAGCACCCCTTTCTCTCCAGCTTCTCTCCACCAGTTACCCTCCCTCGCCTCCCCATCACGGACACCCTTGCAGACCCTGGTCATTCCAGCCTCAGTGTCTCTGCTGATGCTGTCACCCTCCACCGCAATTGCCTTCTCCCCAACCCCCCCAACCCTGGCTTCAGCTCCTGCCCAAGCCTTCACCAAGGACTCTGCGAAGAGGCGAGCCCTCTCTCACGGTCAGGTCCACTTCTTGAGTCTACCCTCCATTACAGCTTCAAATTTTCTCATGTGACTCTCTTCTGCCCGCAACACGCTGACCTACTCCTCCTCTGGTGTGTGGTCTGGGCACCATATCCGGGCACAGAGCAGGTGCCCCATGGTTTCAGGCTGGTTTTGACTTGGTGCTACTGAGTCCTGGACTACTGGGGTTTCCCCAAAGCAGAGTGCCGCAGAGGAGCGAAGGAACCCTTCAGGAAGCCACCACTTAGTTCACAGCCCTGCAGCCATCTCCACACCCGAGCCGGCTGTCCAGGGAGCTGAAAAGCACTGGGTCAGGCCTTTCCACCAAGTGACTGGTCTGTTCGCGTCCTGAAGTCAAGCAGTGCCTTTCTTCCTTGTGGCATCCAGAACCAAAGGCCTGCTGGCACAAGTAGGAGTGACGGGCACTTTAGTACCAACATGTCATCGCCTACAGGGGACAGCTCCGCCAGCGAGAAGATGAGTTCTCCAGCCACTTTGCAATGCCTGAATTATGGGTTTACTCAGTCTCTCACACTGCCAGGCTCAACATTTTCGTTTACTGCTCTTGTTACCCTTGGCGTGGTTTCCGCGCTCGGGAAGGCAGAATTCTCCCAGGCTCGCAACTCCCTAGGGACTCCAAAAAATACCTTGCCTTAAACTCCAGCTCTTCCTTGGCTCATAGGCATCTCTGCCCCTACCCCCACCCACCTGCCCACGATGCCATCTGGGTTCTCAGGCCTGCAGAGAATGATGCAGTCCATGTCCACGTCTGGGTCCTTGTTTTCAAAACCATTTCCTAGTGAAATATCGTCATTTTGGGAAACGAGTCTGTCAGGAAGTCATTTCAGGCAAAAATCAAATCCATGGCACTCTACACAAATAACAAACAGCCTGCAAAGCCCTTCAGTGGGACTCCAAGGGCTGCTATTTGGAAGGGAGGTCAGGAAGTGAAGCATAAACATCTCATGTTCTAGAAGGCTGGCCTGGGGGCTGCGTACAGATGTGAGAAGCCACAGGCTCTGGGGCCTGGCCTCTGAGTACCTTCTCTTTATTTTATGTTATTTATTTTATTTTATTTTTATTTTATTTTTGGGGGATTGATTTTTGGCCACCAGGACACTGAGTCACCCAGACCTCAATTAACACTGGAAATGCTACTCAAACAGATTGACTGTTTATCAGGGTGATGGGCCATTTTCACTGAGTATTTATTTTTTAATTAGCCAAAGTGCTAATTTGCTTAGCGTTTCTTGGCATAATGGGTGCTGAGAGGTCTTTGAATCTCAGATGGTCCCTTTCCTCACTCGCTTTCCAATTCACGCTGGCTCCTTAGGCATTTTGCAGAAATGGATTAACTCTGTGTAGTCCAACACCTTTGTTTCCTGAAACTAGTGTGAAAACAAGCACTTTGACTCCTGGAGTGTCTCAAAAGGAAGATGAGTTAACAATAGTAGACTCTTCTTAAAACACCTTTCATTGAAAGAGCACAGCGTGTTTCACGAATGTTAACTACTTAAATCTCCCCCGACACCTGCATCCTGAATCTGGGCCATCCAGCTAGTTCTCTCTGGATGAAACGTAGTCCTATCTAGAATAAAATCCCCATGCGGAATCTATAATTGCTAGAGTTGCAAGTTGACAGACCGTTTTTGGTTAACATCCAAAAAGTTGCTAACGCCGTAATGAGATCTTCATTGGAGGTCCCATTGGATCAAGATCTCCCTTGGCGCCGCCTGCCCCCTCCCGCCCCCCATCTAATTGGAAAGGTGATGCTTCCAGGCCTGTGTTTCTCAAATGTAACCCATGGGCTATAAGGTACCTTCGCTTTTGCAGGGGCTGGCTTGAAATGCAAGAACAGGATGTGCTGATGGTTGGGTGAAGATCCTAGCCAGAGTAAAAAGCAAATGGGAAGTAGAGGCAAAGGCTGGCCGAATTCATTCTGACTTGACTGCTAAAAATTCCCCAGAGCTTATAACTAAGAGACGTGGGAGTTCTACTCTACCACCGCCATCACTGGCCTGGGAAAAAAAGGGATGTGGCTGGTACGGGAATCCAGCTACTTGGTGTAAGAAGGAACCTGTGGATCTTCCCGGCCGGCTCAATCAGTGCATCTCTTGATCTCGAGGTCATGAGTTTAAGCCCCATGTTGGGAGTAGAGGTGACTTAATTTAGAAAAAGAGAGAAGGACGATGTGACCACAGGAAGGGGCGGGCTCATTTCCTCATTCAATTTATGATACATGAAGACGTCTTCTGGTCCACCTAAAGTTCCCTGACACACTTTTATAGGAAGGCCAGGCTCAGGAAGTTCAACATGAAGTGGATTTCTAGGGTGTTGGCCTCAGGGGAGTGATTCGCTTGCTGGTTTGTTTTTACCATGGCTCCCTGTCCCTTGGGGAAGCTTGACTTACTTGGCAACTGACCTTGGTAGAGTCTTCAATGCTACTCTGCAATCGTATTTTGGTCCTTAGTGATCTAAGATGATGATGATGATGACGACGAATCTAAGACTTGTCACTCTTCAAATCTCTGGCCCCCCTCTTCTTCCCCCACTCTTAACAGCATGCCTTGCAGATGCCCTAACAGACATACACGCTTCGGAATAGGAACTTTCTTCTTCCCTCCCCTGTCTTCCGATTTAAATGTAGGTATGTGTTTCCCAAGATGAGGGTGTCCTACCTCATCTCCAGTGTCTTGATGTCAATCCCTCCTGGCTTGGAGCCCTTGATACGTGGCTCATGATGTCCAATTTCTATGTCTTCAAACTTTCCCTCTCTGCTCACTTCCTGCCCCCAATCCATAATTGTGCTTAAGTCTCAATTTGGAGGAGTCGTCTTCTTTCACTTGCCCTTAAAAGATTAGGTTCCACAGAGCTCTGTCCTCAGCTGGCTCACAGTCTCCCTGCTGATCTGATGCACTCCCATTGTTCAAACACCTCCAAAACACCACATTTCCCTCCAATAAGACTCACAGCTCTCTCCCTTCATTTTCTTATGAGCTCCAGGCCCGTGTTTCCAAATGCCTTCCGATGACAGAGAGCTCCACCTAGAAAGGTTCTGAGAAGGCCCATAGGCCTTTCAACACCTGTCCAAAGTGAAAACACCTTCCCTGCCTCCCACTCTCAACTGGGTCCTTTACCTGTTTCCCCTCTCTCAGTTGATAACAACAGTCACCAGACACCCGGGTCCAAAACATGGAAGTCACCAGCGATGGCTCCCTGATTTTGTACATTACATCGGATATTTACATGTCCATTCTACTTCCTTAATATCGCCGTCTGGGAATTCCATTCCCTCTGTCCATATTGTAGTCATGTCAATTCTACCTGCTTAACAATTCCAGTGGCTTTGTTCTTTATTCGCCTCCCAATTTACTGATTTTTATTTATTTATTTTTTAAGTAGGCTCTACGCCCAACACGGGACTCACTCATGACCCTGAGATCAAGAGTCACAGGCTCTCCTGACTGAGCCTGAGAGGTGTCCCTGCGCTATTTCTGCAGTCATGTGACTGGTCTCCAATCTGTCCCCCCTAATGTAGAAAGAGCAGACCAGCCCTTCCTCTGAACGAACCCGGCACGTTATCTTCCCTCTACTCTAAGTCAGTCCTCGGAATAGCACGTATTACACGCTGTGATCATCTGTTCCCCTGTCAGTGAGCCTCCCACTGGATCTAGAGCTGCTTGAGGGCGGGCTCACTCTTTACTCTGACCCACCTTTAATTCAGAGTAAGTAAATGTGATTCTGTTTAGCTGCATCCAGTAAAAGACATTGTCGCCATACCTACCAGAATGGCTAGTTTTTAAAAAGGCAGATAATACCAAGTGTTGGAACAACTTGAACTTGCTTACATTGCCACGCTGAGTATAAATCAGTACAAACACATTGGAAAACCGATGTGGCCCTAAGACAGCTAGGTAGGTAGATGGGGAGAGAGAGAGAGTCTATGAATAAGCCAGATTCACTTTTAGGTATATTCCCAACATAAATGTCTACATACGTGTACTCAAAAGACGTAAACAAGGGCATTCACACAGCACTATTCATAGTAGTTCCCAGATGGACACAACACAAATGTCTGTTAACAAAAAAATACAATCTGGCATTGAGAAGGAAGGAATGATTTCTATTAAAAACATGGAGAAGGAGCAGCTAGGTGGCTCAGTCGTTAAGCGTCTGCTTTTAGCTCAGGTCATGATCCCAGGGTCCTGGGATCAAGCCCCACATCAGGCTCCTTGCTCGGCGGGAAGCTTGCTTCCTCCTCTCCTGCTCTGTTGCTTGTGCTCCCTCTCTTGCTGTGTGTGTCTCTCTCTGTCAAATAAATAAATAAAATCGTTTTAAAAAGTGCTTGGAGAGGGCGCCTGGGTGGCTCAGTGGGTTAAGCCGCTGCCTTCGGCTCAGGTCATGATCCCAGGGTCCTGGGATCGAGTCCCGCATCGGGCTCTCTGCTCAGCAGGGAGCCTGCCTC